>NW_005842760.1:314034-322108 GCF_000455745.1 Alligator sinensis | reverse complement strand
AGAGTCTTACAGTGTCCTTTCCCCTCATCACTGCTCCTTCTAGCCAGAAAGAAAAGAGCTTCCAGGCTTCTCTTGTCCCTCTTTTTCTCTCCTTCTTTTTTCCCCCTCCATATACATATGTTTTTGTCTAGAGTGATTAATTTTTTTAAATTGTAGTAAGTAACATTTGGCAGCTGATGCCATTGAAAACATCAGTTAGGATCTAATATAGTTGCAGTTTAACATCTTTAAAAGCAGGTTAGCTGATCAGCCGACATATTATCGACAGTGGCAATCCCTCGCAGTCAAGGATGATCACTCCCGCAGGTCAAATTAAGGGTTGATAAAAAGGCTGTTAATGGCTAAGAAAGCTGATCCTAGAGCTGCAGACTCTCTGGCAGTTGCCACAGGTGGTGGTTAAAGGGAGGGCCAAACTGCAGATTGCTTGGTCTTTGTTTCTTTTCCTTCTGTTTTGGTTGTTTTTCTGCTTCCTGGGTGAGACGGTTTTCTTCGAAGTAAGATGTATCTTCTCTCACAAGGCATCACCAGGTAGCCCTGTCCTGGGCTAGTTTTTTTCAATTTGTGATGTCAATGCCACACTTCTTCAGGTTTGCTCTGAGGGTCTCCTTGAAGTGTTTTCTCTGGCCCCCACATGTCTTTTGTCCTTGGCTGAATTAGGAGTATAGCAGTTATTTTGGTAAACATACATCAGGCATGCGCACACAACGCCCTCCACTGCAGCTGATGTTGAATACTCAGTGCTTCTATGCTGGTGGTGTTAGCATCAATAAGGACACTGGCATTTGTGTGACAATCCTCCCACTTTATACCAAGGATCTTCCAGAGGTAGCACTGGTGAAGGATTTCCAGGCTTTTCATTGGTCCCTGTAGGTCACCCAAGCTTCACAGCCATAGAGAAGAATTGGGATTATCACAGCATTATAGAAGAGGGGCTTTGTTTGAGTCTTGATGTTGTGATCATTGTACACATGATGATACCATCTTTTAAAGGCAGAGCTGGCACATCAGATCCTATACTAGATCGCCTCGTTGATGTTGGCCTTCTTTGAGAGAGAACTGCTGAGGTATGCAAAGTGTTCAACACTCTCCAGCTCCTGTGTGGCAATGAGGATCTTTGCCGGGGGAGTTGATTGGCTCAGAGCAGGCTGGTGAAACACCTTTGTTTTTCCAATGTTAGCGGTCAGTCCCAGGAACTGTTATGCTTGGGTTTGTAGGCCCTCCTTAGTATGTGCAATGGCAGCGCAGTCATCAGCATACTGAAAAAGTAGTATGCAAGGCAAATTCCAACGGCATCCTTTTATTCAGTAAATGTGTAGAGCAGGTGCTTGTCATTACAAACACTATCTTCAGACAATGTGACAGGAACAAAACAACATGGCAACACCCCTGCGTAAAACAATGGCACCTCCTTGACTACATCATTGTAAGAGTGCGTGATCTAAAAGACATCCATATCATGCATGTCATGAGAGAAGCCAATGACTGCTGGACCACTCATCGTTTAGTGAGATCAATCATGTCCATCAGTGTTGCACTGATCCATCGAAAGTAACCCAAATCAGTCTGAAGACAGTACATCAGGGTA
Source organism: Alligator sinensis (assembly GCF_000455745.1). Lineage (NCBI taxonomy): Eukaryota > Metazoa > Chordata > Crocodylia > Alligatoridae > Alligator > Alligator sinensis. The sequence goes on along the minus strand of NW_005842760.1, from coordinate 320,523 downwards.
TCTGTACACATGCCTGATGCCTGCTCCAACGCCTTCTAATTAGAACACCTCAGAGCAGACTTTATTAACTGAGTCTGCAGCCTCGGCATCACATGTATTCAGCATCCCCGTGCTTCAAAATGGCAGTGGGGGGGGGCACTTCAAATAAAGATTGTTGAACAAGCTTAAGTTAAGGGGCCCCTGCCTCCATTGTGAAGCATGGGACACTGAATACAGGAGATGCGGTGGGCAATTAACTAGAGCAGCTCTTGAGAAGTGCTCTAATTGAACTGCCTTCCTCCCCACCACAGAGCATGTGTAAAGATTCTTCAAATGTCTTCAGACCCCCTAGAGACCACAAAGCCCTCCAAACACATCTTGGTAAGAAACTTGCAAATTTTAGGATTGAAAATGATAACACTTGTGTTGAGGAAGATTGGGAAGCCATGAGGCTTTCATGGAATCAATTGGCTTTATCACCCAACGCCATCAGGACTGAATTGATGAAAACAATGCTGAGATCAAAGCCCTTCTCACTCATTAAAAAAAAAAAAGTTGGCATGTATGGGAACCTAGGACTGAGCCCAGTCAGCTAACCCCTGGTTTTGAGGCTGTTAAACTGAATGTACACTGCGTCCTAAGTAGTATGTCAACAATGTCATTTTAAACTTAATCTAGCCAGGACTACCGAGTGAAAGGGAGGGGGATAGAGAACATAGAAGGACATCTGAAAGGTAGAAAAGAAGGTGTGGACAGAAGAATAATTATACTGGTTTAAAGGGGGGAAATTTACTGTGGTTGAGCAGAATCCACTGTAACTGATTCATCTGTTTGATCCTGCCTTATGTGGAAGTTAAACTAGAGCACTTTATCCCTGAGTAACACATGGTTAAATTACTGTGGTTTATCTTAACTTAGTATGGGATAGGAGCAGACCGATAACTGATCAGTGGATGCATGCTCATAAGCTGTAATTCCTTGGAGCATGTGCCTTGAGCACAACAGGATCCAAAGCTGGGTTGTTAATTGTTTGAAAAGTCTAGTGAAGATGACCTTTCACATGGCCTAAGATGTCAGTTAAAGCATAGAAGGAAACCTAAGCTTTAGCTTGACCTGTATGGGCCATGTTAAAGTACACACTTCTTTGTTTGCATGAAATTTTTCGAACGTGTTGGCACATTAGCTAATATGTGCTAATACTAGAGTGACAAACCCAAGGCCAGGCAACACCCTAGTGATATCTCAGGGTGAGGGGTGGGGTTCTGGAGCTGGGTGCACAGTACTGGTTTTAATTGTTTTCTTTGTTTTGTTTTGTTTTTTATTGTGTGTTTCTTGCTGAGTCAAATATTCATTTTAATCTGCAGAGTCCCCTGTGCTGAGAAGCCCTGTTCCTTGTAAATATGAGTGGGATGGTGGGGTCACCAAATAGGAACAGGGAAGGTATTTTATATAGATCCTGAGGCTTTAATAATATACTGTAGGATGTATTTGCAAGATGGGTACACATCTTTTATCCCTTCATTAATACAATTTTTTTCTGGGTAGTTCCCTCTTTGATCAAACATTGAATGCACTGTATCTTACTGCACATTGTCTAGGTAGGTTTTGTGCTAGACACCACAATACACAACCTTTACCAAACGTTATTTTTGAATGCAGCCTTGTAGTAAAGGCCTTGGTGCAGATAGGTTGATCACTAGAGGATACTACATCAGGGTAAATGTCTGCTTCACTACTCACCCACCTTTATCTCTACTGTCACCAACTTGTGATTTGATTATGTCTCTAGGTTATTAGTTAGTTTTTAAATCTTTTTTTCTAGCTCTCATAGTTACAGAAAAAAAAGAAACATGACCCATATGCTACCTAAGGGCTCAAAAAAATCCAAACAACCCTCCCAGCAAACAATGTGAATGCCCCAATTATTTTTTCTTAAAAAGTCCTATTATTTTAAGCCAGTCTCCTGATGTTTTGAGGTCTTACTCATTATTTTTTAGTGTTTGGGGTTGCTAGACCTTCCTCACACCCATCTTTGATTCATAAGCAGGTACCCCAAACGTTGCAATGGGTTCCAACTTTGGAAAGATTTGGAATTATTGTCAGGAATGGGTGGATGATTCATTCTGAGCTCTCACAAGACAATCATGCAGCTGCCCCTGTTTCAAAATCAGCAGCACCGCCAACTTGTCTCCATCAGCCTTGAGAAAACAGGAAGCACAACGGCCACCACAGGAAGTGGTACGTTCTTACACCCACTCCAAAAGCTTAGCCGCTGAACCTATTGCAAAACGTTAACAGAACACTGCAGGGTACTGCAAGAGAGAGAGAGAAGAAATCTGCTGACCTCTTCGTGTCCATACGATTCGTGGCTTCATTTTCTCAGGCCCATAACCTAACTAGTACTTAATAGACAACAAATGCTATGTCTCTTGGTCAACTCTGCTTTAATGCCTGGTACTGAGATGACATTCTTAGGGTTTTGGAGACTGTCATCCTTCTTCACTGTTCTGTTTTATTCCAGTAATTTGTTCAGTTCAATAGAAGAAAAGCAGTGAGACGGAGACCCTTGCCTAAAAGTCTGACAGCCTAAAAGACATATGGAGAAAACAGAGAGGGTTGTTTGCCTTTTGTTTATAACAATTAAGTCATTTTCATATGTTTTGAAGAAGAAGTGGGTCTTTTTTAGGAATTATATAATTGAGGAAATATTGGTTGGTCTGATAATACTGTGCTGAACAGGATATTCTGTGCTGATGTCAGGAATAACTGAAGGAGATGAGTGGGGCATTTTGAAGGCTGGCATCAAATGACAAACAAAAAAGGACAGGATGAATGTGATAGATGAAGTGATCCAAAATGTTGCCTAGCCATGTCGTCTACACACACCCTAGGTTGTGGTTGTGTTCTTAAAAATTCTCAGAAGTGCACATTCAACCTGTAGGTCAAAGGGAAGCAAATACAGGATTGTAGTGGCCAAAGGAATCAAAACTCATGGAAGAGGTGATATCTTTTATTAGACCAACTAGATATTTGCAAAAAATATACTTCATTTTTATTTATACAATAATTATATTGGTTTATAGTGGTTGCATTCAGAATGGATTGGGGGTGATGTGGAGATTGGGAGGTGGGAGTAGAAAAAGTTGCAGTGATCAAGATTAGAGATGATCATTGAAAGGGAAGATATTGTGAGGCTTAAGGTGGGCTATTTTTTTTCAGTCAAATATTTATTTTTAAAATGTACAGATAGGGTTATTTGCAAATTCATGTTAGATTAATCAGTTGTTTTGCCCAAAAAAACCCACCCCACAGAAAAAAGTGTGAACATTTCAAGTGGTTTGGTTTTCTCATCATTAAAATGATACATTTCAAATTTTGTTTCAAAATTTTGTTTACAAAATTCCATAAAGGTGATTTGTTTTTTAGAGGGATTTAAAAAAACAAAACACATTAAATTTTGTATCAAATGAAATTTTCAGTTTAACCCGCAATTATATTTTTGGCTTATATTATTTTGAGAACAAAAAAATATGGTTTTGAGATTGATCCAAAATTCATTATTTCCCAGTGTTTTGGTTCAAGCAACAAAAAATAATTAGCTACATGGTTCTAGTCCAGGCAGATAAGAGTTATATCCTTAAGAAGTGTATGTTCAAGCCATGACCAAACAAGGAGAAGGAGAGGCAAAAGTGATCACTATTTACTTACCCCTCGTGACAAAGTGAATGATGCTTTCATCAACAGTACCGAAGAGCAGAGGATGTGGAAATTCATATTACAAGAGTCGTGAGAGGCCCCTGTTGAAGGTCACTACAAGTATTGGGATCTGTCTCACTAGATTGTGGGAGAAATACTTGCAAGTAGAAGTAATTGCATTTGGGTAGTAAAGTTAAGTGCAGAATCCCTTTGAGCAATGCAATATAGATTACTAAAAACATGTTAAAGAGCACTGTAGATAATTGCCACATTGCTTTGCCTCTTGTCCCCTGGATCTTAAGCCATTTCTCTTCCTTTCTCACATTTCAGTTGTTGCAGTAACAGGAAAGTGGGCTTTGACAATAGTAAATTCAGCAACACTCTACCATCTCATAATTTGTTTCTGCCCTGTGATGGGGCCCTGCCTACAGCAGAGAGAAATTCATGACAGACCTGAGACACAACTAGAGAATGTTGTTTTTTGAAATAATTAATTGTAAATAGCTCCTCCATTTTGAAGTAATTAATTTGATACAGCTTTTTTCCATTTTGCATAGTCATTCAACAGAGACTTCAGCTTGCCCCGTAACTCCCCTCATTATGTTAACTCTTCTAATAGCACACACTTTGGGATTTTTCTAAAGCTGGTAACTTTTTTTCCCCCCTACCATGAAGTAGTTTTAATTTCAGGTATATATATTGTGGCAACATGACTATTTCCAGTACTAAGAACATTGATCCTCTTCATCCTGATTTAACACCCCTGCCTGATACCTACTGCAAGCTGATTGTTTTTCAAATTTAAAAAAAAAATCAAGAGGCTGATTAAATAATAAAACAATAAATCAAGAGTACAGGCTACTCCTCTGCAAAAGCTGGTTTTACAGCTGCTGTTTTATGTTAAGGTGTGGTGATGTAAGAGTGGAATCTGTTGTCACATCCTGGAAAGTCAACTGGCATGTGAAGGAATAAACTCAATACCGTATCAGTCAGGATACAAATCTGGCTTGGGCAGGCAGAAAGCTCACTAGTTTCAGGTGGGATTGCAAAGGAAAATGGTCACCTGAGACATGTTTCTTATTAAACAAGCAGTTAGGACCAGGGAAGCACCAGGATTTCTTTCAGTGAAATGTTGAACGGCCTAAATTTAGCAGTAGGTGCAGACTTTTCTAGAAGGGAAGATATAAATTAACAACCAGGAAAGAATCTCAAGGGTGTTAGAGACATTTACTCCATTACTTGTTACCATGTGCAGAGTGTAAGAGACTTGACTTCTGTCTCCCACTGTGACTGATCTCCAAAGATCTTGATCTTTATTTTTGTATTCAGTTGAGAGAAGCCTCCTCTATGTGTTTTGGAAATTAAGTCAAATAACATTTATCCTTTTTGCACCCTGGTTGAAGCCACCCAGACTTTAGCTCTGACAAACTGTAAGTTCTGAGTAAATCAAAATTCTCTTGTACCAGTTGAAATTCCCTTTTACCTTTTCCAGATCTGTGATAGATAAGCTGACTTTGACCTCATTTCTCTTCCTAGGTCCTGGAAGCTGTCCTTTATGTTAGTTAAACTGTCCTCACTTCTAATTTTGTTTCCTGCAAGCTCTAAAACAGTGAAGCTCAACCTCTGGCCCGTGGGCCAAATCTTGGCATGTCATCCAGCCTGTGGGGCTCCTCAAAGGTCCAGAAATTTGGTGGTGGTGGGGAGTGGTAGCAGCATTAATTGTTTCCAGCGCTGCAGCAATTAATGCTGCCACCACTCCCCTACTGCCATATTTCCAGGTCTGTGGGGAGCTGTGTGGTCTAGCCGACATGGCTCTGCATGCCAGATCACACCAGCACACGGTTGCTCTATGGCCAGATCACAGACCAACCCTGTGTGCCAACCCCAGCCTGGATCTGGCCCATTGACTGACCCCCTGCCCAAGATCCAGCCTATGAACTGGCCCTGTCCAGCCCTGACTGATTGAGCACCATTGCTCTAGAATTAAAAGAAAATCTTAGCTCTGCCCTGTTTGTCTCATCCTTGTTCCTGAATACTGGGATGCAGACAGTCTTTTCTCAGTGTCACAGTGAGCAATGTGACCTAAAACATTTATCTGGTCCCTTGTAAGGATTATGGCTTTGTCTTTGTTTCCAGTAATCTGTCCCATGCATGGATTTTCCCTGGTCTCTTTTTTGTCTTTTCAAGTGCCAGATATCTATTCTGGGAGGGTATTCAGATTTCCCTTCTATTTTCCCTTCCAGCTTCTCCAGTTGAACATGTATAACATGTTCAAATTGTCTTGCAATTACATCTCTTCTAGCTCTGCCTTTAGCCTGTGCAGTCCCCGCGTTGGTTTCTCTAGTTTCTCCCTCTGCTGCTGTTACACAGAAGGCAGAAGGGGCTCAGACAGAAGTTACGTTTTTCATGCAATCGCCCCCCTGAAAGCACTCTACAGCTGTTCTGTGACACGTGCATGGCTGCAGAACACTTTTAAAGTGGCCAATCACATGAAAAAGTAACCCTCATCAAATGAGGTATCTGATGAAGTCACTGCTTTAGAACACCATAGGGAACTGCTTTACACTGCTCTGCTTTAGAGCACCGTAGGGAACTTGTATTCCCTAGGGTTAATTTGCCATGCGATTAGGGCTGGGGTGATGCAGCAAGAGGAGGTGGAGGGAGGGGGAAGCGAGCAGCAGCAAGCTGCCATCTGGGGTTTGCCTGGCCCGTGCTGCAGTGGGACAGGTCGATGGGAGCCCCCCTACCTTTTGCCATCCCCCAGCCCCACCTGCAGCTCAGGCCAGGCAAACCCCAGACAGCAGCTTTCCCCCC
>NW_005842760.1:307222-314003 GCF_000455745.1 Alligator sinensis | reverse complement strand
TGCTGACAGCTCTGGAACTGGGGAGAGGTGTGGCTTCTCAGCTGGGGAGAGGGGCTGCTCCTTGTCTGGCTGCTTACCTGCTTGCAGGCTTGATCCCCTCCCCCAACCCAACAGGTGAACATCTGTTGGGTTGGGTGGGGAGAGTTCTAACTCATGGCGCTTTATATAAAGCACCATGAGTTAGAGCAGGGGCCTGCAGATCTGTCAGCACTGAAGCAGCCCCTCAGACAAGCATCTGGATATATAGCTTTCTAGGCCTTCATTAATGAATAGGGACAGTGGGAAACCTTAGGTCCTAAATAGCTGTCTTGCTGAACCTCCATTTGCTGTTTCCTATTTAGCTAATCCCTTTGCTTGTTCTGTATTCTTCATTTCATATAGAAAAGCTAGTATATTGACTTAACTCTTCATCACCTACTTCCTATTAAGCTCAAACTCCTTTATAGTAGGATTCATTCCATGAGAGAGAGTTCACATGTATGTGCTTTTGCTTTTTTATTTACTGGTAAACAGGAAAAGAAAATGAAAAACAAACAAAAAGAAGCAAAGTACAGTTAAACTTTAAGATATGCAGGGATTTTACTAAGAAATTACAGACTCCCCTATCTTGTAAACCCTTGTCCCATTCTCTGAGATTTTCTGGCCATTTTTTCCGCAAAGTGAAGGGTGTCCTTCCTGCAAAGTCCTTGACTTCAGCCCCCCATGTGATTCAGGGCAGACATCAAACTCTAAGGTTGGTAATTTTCAGAAAGTCCCCTTCCTCCTCTACTGTACTGGGATGCTCCAAAATAACCCAGGAAGAGGCCACTGTAAAAAGCTAACCCTCCTCATTTTGTTTTCATTCTTTTCCTCTTTTATCCACTTGCTGGATAATGTCAAGTAGTTAGCAACTTGATTGTTTTCTCCTCCCTCAGGTGAAAAAATAATTAAGGTTTGGAAGAAACCAGGAGCAATCTGCCTCCTGTAGCCAAATCATGTATTTCATCCATGTATTCCAGTCACTGCCAGGCTTTACCACCTCTCCCACTGCATGCATAGATTAAATGCTGTTTCTCTAGATCATACATAAGTGCCCTGTTTTTTTGCATTTATCACTGCAAGGTCAGTTTGGCTGAGGGAGAACAGTAGGGCTTTGTTGAGAGGGATTGTTTCTGGCTCTTTCTCTTTCACAGTGAGTTGCACTAGCCTTTGTGGGAAGGACGGAAAAAATAGTGGTTTCACATAAACATTCTCAGAGACTGTTCTTCTGTGAGGCAATCCTGGAATTTCCCAGCAGTCTCTTGTTTTCTTGGGCTTTCAAGTGTATCTTTGGTTGAGTTCTTGGCCCTTTCTTTCCTAAGATCCCAGCACAGATGGGCAATAGGACTCTTTCTCCCTCTTTCAGTAGTATGAAAAATAACCTTTCCTGCTCAGGAGACTCCAGGGGAATGTCAGGGCAGTAATAACTTAATCCAATGAAGAACTGGGAGGTGGGGCTGCTGGTTGCCCCAGTGGAAGCATTTTATCAGAATAGTTACTGCTGATTTGTATCGCTCAGCCACACAGAGGTTATACAAAGAGCAGCAAAGCCCCAGGAGCATAACAGTCGGTCTGTTCCTAACCTCAACCTTTATCTCTCACAGCCAGCTTCCTCCACACACCGCAGGAACCATGTGATATTTTACACTGAGGCAACACTCAGCAACTGAGTCTGTCCCCCCAAAGGACGCAGAGAGGAGGGGAGGCGGCATGACCACAGGATCCGTGTACAAAATGGGGACAGGAAAATATGGGGTGAAGCTCTGGTAAACTAGTTCCAGATTAGTAACCTTATGACTTCTTGAGTAGCTTTGACAGGACTCTTAGCTACAATTCCTTTTTCTCAAATTGTTGCATTCAGCTTTAGGCAGAAGAGAAGATTTTGGCTAAAACCTGCTGAATGGAAAGAGTAGCAGGAGTCAGCAGATCTATCTGAAGGCACCTGTGACCTCCCAAAAAGTCCCCCTCTACTGGGAAAGGATGTATTCATTGTAAATGGAAGTAGCGGAGCACCCTGTAAGGATCCTTCACTGTGGGATCACATAAACTTTTCCTGAAAAAAAATGTATTTGAAGGGGCTGAGTAGACAGGGAAACTCAAATTCTTTCTTTGTTTTGTTTTGTTTTGTTTTGTTTGTTTGTTTTTGGGGGGGTGTCCTTGTAAAATATTAATTTAATGGAAGTGGTAGGACTTGCTAGAGTTAACAGGGTAGTAAGGCCTTTCAGTCCTGTGCATCCAGAGATTACTGAGCCTCTGTGTCTCCCCCACCTCACCATCTCCCCCCAAAAAAGAGTACTGATAGAGCCGATAAAAGATCTAAAGACTGGTGAGGGAAGGTAAGGACTGGGTACCTGTGGTGGTTGCTTATACAGAGAGGAAAAATGTGGTAGAGAGGAGAACTAGTTTGGTTGTTTGGGGGTGGGGAGGGCACACAATATATTTTGGAAGTTCCTCCTTTAAAGATGTTATGTATCGTTTTTAATGTGTTTAATGTTTTAATGTCTTCAATCCTTCTTTCCCCACAACTATTTGAACTCTGTTGTGTCACAGTTCTGAGCATCTTGATCTGACATATTTGTCTTCTCTCTACCTGTGTAGAGCTAGCCTCACAACTATTTTAGTTCTTAGTGCTTACTAAGAAAAATATCCTTAGGGAAATCGATAGAATTGCTTTCTACTCAGTCTGTTCTACATGGTTACTGGAGTATGCCTCATAAAATTATAAACTGCACAAACACTCTGTGGACCAAACAGAAAAACACATCAAGACAGCTGCACAAACCAACAGCTGTGACACACACAGGAAATTTGGATGGAAAGAACCATCAGTGCATTGAGACCATCCCCTGACCCGCTAACAAGGCCAGCTAACTCTCAGAGGGCTCTGCAAAAGAGAGTCCTTCATGTCAAACTTGATTTTTTTTTATTTTCGTGCTTCACAAATGCCCTAATAGGGAAGAAGCCCTCCCTGAGATCAGTCTTCTCTGAACTTCATTTTTGCTAACTTGAACTTCTGTCCACCCTGTAACAAAAAGTTCACAACAGACATACACATGCTAGATTCCAAATAGTTGTCAATCCACCATTCCTTTCCTAAATAGTCTGTACAATATAAGCCCAAGAAAAACAGAACAATATTATGTTACACTTAATATTAAGTATATCACCCAGAGGACCTATATTACCCAGTCCCTCTTCTAACTCTACAGCAGCTTTGGTTAAATTACAAACCCCATTCCAGGGATTACATGGCAAGCAGTAACAGTTGTTTGGGAGGCAGTGTTGAGTGACATGTCCCTTAGGGACTGTAGGAAATTAACAGCAGACCACGTGGGACATGTCTGTTAAGAGTGAAAGAATACAGCTTTCCACGCAGCCTCAGAATACTACTCTTTACTTGATATTTCATTTGTTCATTTTCACATAGTGCGTGGACTGGAGTGGATTCCTGGACTGATAAGCACAACAGGAAGCTTTAGAGCAGGGGTGTCAAACTCATTTGGCTGCTGGATCAGGTATGTTGGGGGAAGGCTTGACCTGGTCCACAAATCAGCCCCTGATCAGACCCAGGGGCAGCAATAGGGGCTGAATGGCAGGGTTTCATGAGCTGAATACAGCCTGCGGGCCATATGTTTGACACCCCTGCTTTAGAGGCTGTACCATAGGCAAGCACTTGGGACATCTTTGACCTCATAATGCCCCTACTGACAAATGAGCTAATTTCAAATCCATTCCAAGGACAAGCTCCAAGATGTGTAGTAGGATAAAGCAAATGTCCATTTGGCATTCAAAAATCCTCTGGGAAAAAAGGAATGTTTAATTAGTTAAAGTGTAAACCTGGGGTCAGCAACCCCCAGCATGTGTGCCAAGCATGGCACACAAGGCCATTTTGCTTGGCACACAACCGCCAGCCTGGGCTCTAAGCAGCTGCTGCCAGTCACAGAGCCCAGGCTGCTCACAGCACGTGGCTGGGAGGCTGCAAGCCCTGCTGCAAGCAGACCAGGCTCCGTGGGCCGGCTGCAGCTGGGAGGCTTCAAACAGCTGCTCTGGGCTCCTGCATGTTGGCACTCCGGCACCTTCCAAGGTAGACATTGTGTTTTTTTTGGCAAAAAACGGCCAAAAAATGTTGCCTACCCCTGCTATAAACTATAAAGATACCTGATTAAAGCTTTTAAAGATCTATAAATGTACAGACCATCTTGGCAGGTTCAAACTTAATCTCTTTTCTTTTTGTTAAACTCATTTCATCTGCCTTTCTCTCAAGCCCATTTACATGCCAAGTGCAGGGAACCATATGTCTCCAGTGAAAGTCCTACAACAACCCAGGTGGAAAGTAGGAAGCTATAAATAACTCTTCCTCAACATAGAGAGAGAGACGGATCTGTTCGTTCCAGCAAAACCACCTTCTAAAAAAACCTACTGTTTTTCTTTGCTTTTGCCCATCTTTGTCATAAAACCACCTTAGCATACCCTCTTACCACCCACATCTTTGTCAAGAGCTCACCCTAAAACATCTGGTGCTCTTTCCTCCTTCATTCTGAGGCCTGAGGAACAATGTTGTGCATTCAAAAGCTTGTATAACTTTATCCCAAACACATAGTTAGTCCAATAAAAAATATCCCCTCTAAGAAATCCTCTTCTCCTTCATCCTCACATTTCTGCAAAGACATCACCTGAACAACTCTGTTTTTGTGGAGCAGTCTCTGAATTACAGACTTATGGAAAGACATTTCATAAATGTAAACAGAATTGCAAATGTTAAAAGATGAGACTGTGTTATAGTGACCAGTCTTGAATGCAAAGGTAGGAGACCTGCTGTTGTGTCCCTGGCTCCTTCACTGACTTGTAAGTCATTACCTACTTCTTCAAAGAAGTGCAAAATGTTTTCAGATCTATGAATGAGTAAAACACTTTACAAGTGCTAGGTCTTATTATCGTGAAGAACAGTCAAACTAAAAGTATGTTTCACACCTGTACACTACAGGTTTCTGAATGAATAGCCAAGAGATTCATACAGTTCTTATTCCCATATAATCCTTCATCCCTTATCCTCACCTATTCCAACTTAAACCACTTCCCCAGTTTTAATTTTGCCCCTTTGTTGTGGATACCTATTAATAATTAGTCATTACATCTAATCAGCATGGTGTGGTGAATTAACCATATTATTCTACACATGAATAGTTTTACTTTGGTAGCAATGTTGTAATATGTGGTAAATCAGCATTTCCCAAACTTTTGGGTCTTTTTCTCTTGCAGCACTCTTGCACCCCTTCAGCTGCCATTGCTGCTTCCTTCACCACCAATTGCTCCTACTGTCAGATCCCCCTGATGTTGCCCCAATTCCCCTGCCACTGCTTGCCGTTGAGCCCTCCCCTCCCCCCCAAAACCTTTTGCTCCCCTATGCATATTTCACATCTTGGGAAAAGCTGTTGTATTCCGACTAATGATGCCCAGGTGGAACAGCATTTCATGAGACTAACTTCATTTATTGATGTGAATATTTAAAAATATAAAGCACTACTATGATTTTTTAACATGGTGTGCATACTGCTAGTCTGTGTAACCACTTCCCTCATCTTCCCTCCAACATTTTTTTCTAATGTTTATTACATTTTCTTGTTGCATTTTATTTCAAGTCAGATTGTAAATTAGGGGCTTATCTTCCTCTGTTTATACAGTTCTTACCATAAAGGAGCTCCTACTTGGCTTGGGAGCCACATCTAAAAGAAAACAGTAATGATATTTTTAGTACCATATTTACTCAAATACAAAACAAGGTATTTTTCCTGATCAGCATGTAGGGAAAATGCTCCTTGGATTACAATTGCATGCAAGGAAACTGCATTAAATACATTGTCTGTCTTTGAACTGCTGTTAAAAGCAGTATGTGCTCAGTAATGAAATGAACTATGAAGCTGATTAAATGCAGCCAACACTGATGATGACTATAAAGTATATGGCCCATATTGGACAAACATGCTGATGGAAACTTTTTTTTTCTTGTGCAGCCCTGAAAAAAAACCAGGTAATTCCTGCCCCAGAGGGAATGAGCAGATGGTAGAAATGATACAGAAGAGAAGAGACTGGCCCAGAGAAGATGATGATGACGATGATGATGAGGGGAAGAAAGAAGACGAGGACAGAGGTGAAGAGGAGATAGGCAATATGGACATTGAGGGAGAAAAGAACAACAACATCTATGGACTGGGGAAGGGAACAGTGGACTTAAGGGGTGAGGGGTGAAAATGAAAGGGGAGGTAGAGGCATGAGAAGCTGTATGGTGCTGAGAAGCTGTATGGTGTGATTGTAGTGGGTAAAAGAGATGGTGATGGATGCATGGGTGCGTGCATGCGGCTATTGAAATGGGGCTTTGATGGGGTAATAGTGTATGTGTGCTAGAAACTATCAAGTGAACCAGACTGGTCACAGACAGTGCTGCCAGTGTAGAGGTTTCTATATCTATTCACACACACACACACACACACACACACACACACACACACACACACACACACACACTTTTTTCCCCTAAAAATAATACACATATAAATGTAGGTCTGAAAGTGCTACTTAACAGGGGGGATGTTGCGTACCTGTGCTAAAACTTGTAGCAGTTTCAAACAAAGTAACATGCATCAATCCTGGATAAACTAAGGCTATGGGTACTATATGCAAATGACTATGGTTGTGTTTATTTTGCTTCCATGTGCTCAAGGAGAGCCATGTCTGACAGTAAGAAAGGGAGCAAGGGACTGTAGGG
>NW_005842760.1:303879-307191 GCF_000455745.1 Alligator sinensis | reverse complement strand
GCAAAGGCGATTCCTGACCCCCCAGATTTATTTTCCCTGCTATAGCATTTGGAGGGGAACAAATTCAAGTCAAACCTCCAATAATAAGATTCTATACCTAGAAATATATATCACATTTATAAATTTTCCATATATAGAATCTAATTATTGGGGGGTTATCTTATAGTAAGGGTTTGAGTAAATATTGGAAATAGTGGGTGTTTATGCACATGCTCTGGAAGTGGAGGGTGGGGGGAGCCATTCTAATTAAAGCACCCGGAACATCACATGTATTAGAATCTGTGCACTGAAAAATGGCAGCAGGTGCACTTTAACTAAGGCTCGTTAAATGAGCTTCAGTTAAAACAACCCCACCGCCATTTTTCAGTGCAGGGACACTGATATGCATGATGCTGGAGTCTGCTGGAGCATGGTAATTACCACACTCCAGCAGACTCACTTAACTGAGTCAGCTCAGACGCACTGTAATTGCTGCATGTATATAGGCATCCAGTGTGTTGGGAATAGAGTCCTTGCAGAGGATATAAGATTTCATAATCCCATAGTAACTTGTTGTTTTGAGTTTAGTATAGATTAATATAAATCCATGCGCACTTTAGGGCAAAAACTAAGGCTGTGGACAGTCACATGGGTGAGGCTTATTGGCGAAGGACTGAGGGTCAGTGGAGAACTGGCTGGAACCTTTACCCTTTTTCCACTGTCCTTTCCTGTTGTTTGTTTTGGGGTTTTTTTGTTTTTGTTTTTTTTACAAATGAAAATTTTTAGGGTGAGAAAAAGAGAGGGTGGAAGTTGGATTCCAGTGAAATAACTGAGCAGCCTTAACTCTTTTGGTTTGTGACTTTCCCTTAATGGGTGTAAATCGTCATCTCCATTTTCTTAGGAGAAAGCCTTTATCCTAGGATTCTACAGATATCATCACTGGCAATCTCTCGCAGCTGGCACAGAATCTAAAACAGCCTGCTTCATTAAATACTGTACTATAACATGCAATGCAAGGGACTCCATCGATAAAAACGCCAATACAAGGGAGAAAAGGGGGACAGTAGAGTTCTGGCTGCATACCATCATATTCCCTAATGGTGCAACTTATGCAGCCAGGACTCTACTGTCCCCCTTTTCTCCCTTTCATTGGCAGCTTTTATCAATAGACTCACTTGCACTGCATGTTCAAGTAAAAAGTTCATAGTAAAAGCTATCTTTCTAACAACCAGCTGTGCCCACACACTCTATTCATCTGCAGCTTCTGGGAGCCCCAGGTCCTGCCAAGTCAGACAGGCATACTGCGGGCTTCGATCATTTGCAGGCTATTGAAGTTTATTGAAGTCATGCTTAGGAGAAAAGGTAAACTGCTTTAATTCACTTAAGTGATTTTCTAAGTGACTTTAAAAGCAGTTTAATAGGCTTGTATGCCTGTCCACTTTAGATTTAAACTTTATTTTAAACTGGTATAAGTGTTATGTGTCCATGCCCTAGCAGGGCAGCCTCAGATCTTGGTGTTTAAACACTGCACCATCCGTAGATGAGTGCAGGAAACACAGCTTACCACAGTCCAAGGGCCAGAGTGGGAAGGGCCAGAAGGGCAAAAGTCAGGGGCTCAACTTTGAGACGGGCAGGAAACAATGAGAGGGAGGGGGCCTTATTTCTTCAGCATAATTTTTTTGAGACTCCCATCTCATGATTCAGCAGCTCTGATGTCGATTTACAGTAACAAGGGAGGCAGGAGATGGTCTGTGTGGGAAGGAGTGTTGACAAAAGCGTCTTGTACAACTTCCTCTGGGCAACCCAGCTGTGTTATCAAGGGTGGGCAGCTGTGTAGGCCTAGCCCAGTATGAGGGGAGACAGCCCCCAGAGTGCAGAGAGAGGGTCTGTGGCAATCTTAAAACATGAGGGCTGTAGATAAGCTCTCGGCCTTGGAAGCTGTGAGCCTGGTCAGACCATAGGTTCAGCAGAGAAGATATGGCTGACTGGGTCCTTTGGTCAGGGTAGGTGAATTCCAGTAGTAAGACCTGGCTTAGTCTAGACTGAAAGCTTCAACAGTGTAAGACTAGCATGAGTGTCATACGTGGGCCATAGAAGTGATTCTTATTTTTTCAGCACTGGGGAGGCCTCACCTGGCTTACTGTGCCCTGTTTTCAGTATTATGCTGCCAAAAATACATGGACAATTTAAAATCCAGGGAGGACAACAAAAATAAGTAGAGGTCTAGAAAATATGACAGAAGGAAAAGTTGGAAGTATTTTGATTATTTAATCTACAGAAGAGAAGACTGGAGGAAGATATATTATTAAGTGAGCTGTTTTATAAGAAGAATGACAATAAACTTTTTTCTGTGTCTAGCGGGCGGAGAACAAGAAGCAACGGTCTTAATTTTGTAACAAGATGACTTAGGTCAGATATTAGGAATAACTTTATAAATAAGCAGGTGGTTAAGCAGTGTAACAGATTATCTAGAAAGGTTTTGGAATCTTTATAACTGGAAGCTTTTCAGTGTAGGTTAGACAATAATTGTCCTAAATGGCTTAGGCAGGGATGATCCAAGCTTGAGAGAGGAAAATTAGATGACCATCTAAGGTCTTTATAGATCTTGCTTTCTTATGATTCAGGGCAGGGCCAATTTCTTATTCTGTCTGTGCATCACCCAATATAATGGACAACAAAGCAACATAAATAGTACTGATATATCCTGCCTAATGCTGGTTCCTCCTTCCTCCTGTACTTGTGTGTCAGAGTACTACAACAGTATTCCCAAGAGTTTAGAAATCAGGAAGCAAGCCTACAAAAATACATGGACAATTTAAAATCCAAAGTAGGACAACAAAAATAATTAGAGGTCTAGAAAATATGACATGATTGACTAAAAAAACAATCTTGAGATTAAAAAATAATTAGTATTAGGGAATTCCTTTATCTGGAACAGTCAGTTTTACAGTTTCAAGCTTTTCTCCACAACCCTGAGGGATATAATTTTTTTAATGTTATTTTATTTTTTGCAAAAATGAAACGTGAGATTCTCGCATAATACCATGACTCCTCTAGCAGGCTGAGGCTTTAAGCAAAACACCAATTATTATGAAACTTATGAAAAATGACAAGAATTGGCAGTAGTGCATCTTGCTTAATTCCTCCCTGTTTGTCTTCTTTCACCAGAATATCCAGGTCTTTTTATTCCCTCCAAAACAGCGATGCTTAAAGTCATTTTCCTCTCTTGTGACTCCAGCCATGTTATCTACTCAAATCCCTTTGCTGTCTCCCCTCACTGACCACATCCAACTGCAAGAAACTTGTTTGTCTGATCCTCATCTGCAGCCTTAC
>NW_005842760.1:299258-303848 GCF_000455745.1 Alligator sinensis | reverse complement strand
TCCCTACTACCTGTCTGTTCATTTCCTCTTCCTAAACCTTTTTATAACTGCTCCCTTCACAGCTTTTTCCCACTAGCTACTTTGTTCCTTCTTCCCTTACACCCTTACACCTAAAATTCCCTCCTTCTTGCCATCAGATCCCTTTTCTAAATTTACTTCTGTTTGAAGCCTTTCAACACTGATGACAGCAACAGGAAAAGACTGCTTTTTTTCTGAGACTGCTCTGTTTGGATTTATGCATGAATGGCACTGTTTGTCTAACTCAGGGGTGGGCAAAATATAACCCACAGGCCATATCCAGTCCGCCAGACTATTCTATCTGACCCGCTGGGCCCCTAAAAATTTAGAAAATATTTATCTGCTCCTGGCTGCCTGTCAAAGATGACAGGAGCTGGGGCAGTAGGACCCAGGGGGAGCCAGCAGCAGGACACAGCAACCCAGCCCTGCTCCACCCGCATCCATTTCCCTGCCTTTGTGCCTGCACACTGCTCCAGCACCAATTGGCGGCATTACTGGACAGTGGGAGCACAAGGCCTGCACCAGTACCCCAGGGTGTGTGTGTGTGTGTGTGTGTGTGTGTGTAGGGAGGGACTCTGTGTGTGTGTGTTCGTAGAGTGAGTCCCACATGCACACCCCCCATACACATGCCCCCACACCCTCCCTCACACTGCCATACATGCAGCCCCCCACACCCAGCCCAGCCACTCTCCCCCCATACCCACCCACATGCTCCCTTACACCACACCCACACCTATCCACCCCCACAGACACACCCACACCCTCCCACACCCCCCCAATACCCACACATCCACAGCCCCCCACAAAACTATGCCCACCCACAATATACAAGAGTAAGACTTCATTTTAAGTTATTATATACAATCACCTCTATGTACACTACACAAACACATGTAAACCAGGACAAAAATATTTTTTGAAATCAAATTAATGAATGTTTTAGATGTTCAGTTTTTAGAGTATAATGTGGTATTTTTCTGGTCCCAAGATGGCAAAACTCCTTGCTGAAATGAGTACTTCTGGGGGGCAAGGGGAGGGACTTCTGGTGGCAAAGGTCAGGGATTAGGGAGTGGGACTTCCAGTTACAATATGGTAACCTGGGATGGGGAGGCACATGTCAAGGGGCAGGGCTACCCATGTGGCCCTCGACAGCTTGCCAAAACTCGGTAAGCAGCCCTCTGCCTGAACTAATTGACCACCCCTGGTCTAACTGATCTTGCAAGCTTCTTGGAGCCAGGACTGTGTCTTCTAAGCTTGTGATAATAATGATACCTCAGCCTTGACTCATGGTATTTCTTGTTTTTATTGATCTGAATCCCCCTCCATATACACCTCTGCCCTGTCAATGCAATGTTGTCATGACTTACAGCACCCCCTGCTAGTCTAGTC
The DNA here is from genome assembly GCF_000455745.1 of Alligator sinensis. Lineage (NCBI taxonomy): Eukaryota > Metazoa > Chordata > Crocodylia > Alligatoridae > Alligator > Alligator sinensis. The sequence continues at coordinate 302,441 of NW_005842760.1, read as the reverse complement.
CTGGGATTATCTTCTCACTGGTAGAGAAAAAAAAAATTTACTCATTTCAAAACTCATTTGATGAATCTTTAAAACAAGTGCACTCATCGTAGTTCCAATTTTATTTCCTTGCTAACACTTCAAACAAAGAGGTGTGGAGGAGCCCATGGCCTGGCAATTGCCTCCATCTTTAAGAAGTTGTTCCTTTCTACAGAGTATCTTTCTCATACAGTTTTGATACTAGCAGTTGATATCTTCTTTGTTCTTCTCCAGCAACTCCTAATTTTGCCAAGTTATTGGTTGGTTTTCTGATCAGTCCAAATATAGACTACACTATGTATGCACTCTCATTTGCAACCTTGAAAAGGTTTAGATTTAAGACTCAACAAGAGACAAGAATGTTATTCACTGAATCCTACACATATGAACAACTGGTGCCTCTTGAAACTGGGGGGGCACCATTTGTAGTCAGCGGTGAGTGGGGACTGCCTCCAGATGCCAGCAGTGGTGTCGGCAGTGGGAGGGGAGGGGGTGTGGCAAGCAGCTACCGCCCACAGAAGCTGATGGCGGATTTGGCGGTTGCCAATCTCAGGGGGAGCACGTGCTCCCCTGTGCCTCCCCCACACGTTGTCTATGCCTACACAGATGTTGTCCTCTGTTAGTGGAAAGCCAGACTCCAGATTTTAGCACATTGAGTCAGGCACTTGGAATCTGAGAAGCTGATAGATGATGTTTATCTTGCTGCATCAAGAAGCTAGATGAGTCAGGTCTGGCCCTAGTGCTTTGGGGTGGGACTTCTGAATCATAGCAGTAGTGCCTTGCGGGGGTTGTAGATCCTCTTGTATTCACCGAATCCTAACATTAGCATTCTATTTAATTTAAGTCCTGTTGCATTTGGTCTTGGAGTACAAATCTAATCTTATCACTCTGGTGTGTGGGTGCTACAGCAGTTGAAAATTAGGGATGCGGGCACTAGTGCTATATTCACAGATTCATAGATTGTCAGAGGCTGGAAGGGACCTTGCAGATCATTGGGTCCAGCCCCCGCGCTCTAGGCAGGAAGACAACTGGGGTTAGGTGACCCCAGTGAGGTGACTGTCCAGTTTCACTGTGGCTGGGAGTGAGTGTTGATCTCATTGCTCTCAGTTGTTGGAAGTATGAACCTTGTCTCTTGTGCTCTGGGATCTCACTGTTGTCAAAACAACCTGACAATAAATCTTGGTTCTATAACATTTGTATGTCTGCAACACTTTTGTTGAAGTACACTTGGGATTGTGGACTGTACTGTGTGAACTGAAAGTTCAGGAAGTGTGGTTCATGCTTCACTGTACAACCATGGAGAAAAACTCTCTGAGATGTGTAGAAATTAGGATAGGATGAGTCGAGCCTTAAAGAATGGAAGCCCTAACCCCACAAAGACATCCCTTGCCATGCTCAGAACCAAGATTAATTCTGGATGTAGGAATCTGACAGGCTCTGTATCAAAAGAATTACTAAGGTCCAGCTCTGCTGCAGCCTCCTACCCCTCCCATTCTGTAACGTTTTCAAAGAAATAAAACACTGATCTGGAAGATCTGATCTTTACAATCCCTAGCACTGCTTGTGGCTTACATATGATCTGGTCAGCAATTTCTCCCCTCCCCACCCCCTTCTTTGTCCCATTTCATTAAGGATTAAAGCTAAGAGCAGCACTTTCTCAGGCTCAATTTCACTGAATTTCTCATAAATGCTCCCATCAGCTCTAACTCATTTCACTCCTCTGACTGTTCCTGACTGCTTGTGAATCTTTCCCAGCCCGAGCCTTGCTGGCCCCTTCTGTGCACCAGCAAGACACTTGAGGTTTATCCACTGCAAGAAGAACAAAGCAGCCATCAGCTGCCCAGTTGTTCATTACAATCACTCAGTAAACTGCAGCTGGTGAAAATCAGCTTTGGCTGGAGATCCTGAGCCTATGTATAGAAATAAGAGCAGCTGGTGTGGCTGATGCTATGGTGCACACACAGTTAATATGCTGACAGAAATACTGAGGTTTACATCTGAAAAACCAGATATAAAAATAATATGATGAGTAAGACTAAAATTCCCTGTTCTGAGCTTCCATGGGGCCAGCTCCCTCCCCCTCATCAGGGCTCAGCAGTCACTTCTCCTTTTCTAATGTGCCTTGCAGAACTGTGTCCTGGGATGAGTCAGAGCACCACTTCCAGACAGTGCTGTTACTGCACTTGGCTCCCACAAAACAGCCGGAAAATGCCTTGCTGGGGGGGGGGCATGGCTCTCAATTCTCTTCACACACTCCCTAGATTTTCCCTTTTTCTCCCTTGCTATCCCTTGAGATTGATCTTCTCAAGTCCTCCTGACATCTCTTCAATCAGTTTCTGTTCTGTTTCCTTTACTAAACCAGCAAGCACCCCTTCCCTGCTGTCACCCAAATCTCCTTCTCAAATCTTGCACCACAAGATTTTTGTTGCTTTCCTGAGATTTCTCTGGGGTCTTGACATCCTTTTCATGCTACCGGTGTGATCCCAGGGCCTAACACCACAACTCTACCTTCACTGCAGGTACCTTTACAACTTCCATCAATATCTGTGCTTAGCAAACTGTGATTGCAAGTTGGTAATTCTACTGTCTTGCTCATCTCTTGTTGTCAGGGCTGTGAAATATCACAAAAAGGTAGAAGCATGACATTTATGGAAGGTAAAAGTCCCAGTAATCGAATGCAGAGAGCCCTGCTGAGTGTCAGGGAGCATCCGCTTAGTCCCGTCAAGCTTTTTTGACAGAAATTCAACCAAAATAGTCTATTCAGAGAAATCAAGACCAACTTCCAGCAGCGTGGTCAGGGAACTGGAACTTCACTTCTGATGTACCAGTTTAATCACAAGTAGATGTGGTATCTGAAGCAGTTTCATTGGAAATACTAATTCTGACTTCAACCTAACTGTGCTCTGGATAAAAGAAATCCTCTTCCAGGTCAGGACAGCAGCAATGGAACATACAGCACATAAGGGCCAGAGTTCCCTTCAGTAGACCCGAACAAACACCATTAGGGCAAGGGAAATAGCTGCTGGATCCAAGCACAAGGTACACAGGCCTCATTTCTAAATCTGCATTGCACAAGAAACCTTGGTGACATGCTTGAGTATAAAATCTGAGGACAATAGCAAGTTATTCAAAATGCTCACAGGCAAAGTACCACATAATTCCCTA
>NW_005842760.1:291967-299227 GCF_000455745.1 Alligator sinensis | reverse complement strand
ACACTGTTTGAATAGGTTAGGAAGGTCACTACAGGTTTCCCTTGATCTATGTGGGTTCTGTATATGCAAATTTGCTCTTATGTGATGAGCATTTTTAGACCCATAATTCGTTATATGCAAGGTAAATTTGCTTTTATGCGATGGGCATAGGTGCCCTCCCCTCCACCCCCCCTACCCCCCCTGCTCAAGCAGGTAAGTCTGTGGGGGGAGGGGAAAGGACTGTGGGGCTGGGGTCCCACTCACCCCAGTCCCTACTGCAGCAGCCCTGGGAGCAGCTGATGCCAGCTGCGGAGGGAACCATCAGTGGATGTATGGGGGGGGGCACCTCTTGCTACTATGTGCCCCCTGGAAGGACTGCGAGGCTGTGCCGGGCTCTTCCCGGGAGGCTACTGCCCCCGGATCTGCATAGATTTCATAGATTTCATAGACATTAGGGCTGGAAGGGACCTCGGAAAATCGTTGAGTCCAGCCCCCCACCCGAAGGGCAGGAAGTCAGCTGGGGTCATAGGATCCCAGCAAGATAAGCATCCAATTTACACTTGAAGGCGTTCAATGTAGGTGCTTGAACCACCTCCGATGGCAGGCTGTTCCAGACCTTGGGGGCTCGGACAGTAAAGAAATTCTTCCTAATGTCCAGCCTGAAATGGTCTTGCAGTAGTTTATAACCGTTCGACCTTGTCATCCCTTGGGGCGCTCTGGTGAACAAACGTTCCCCCAGATACTGGTGGTCACCCCTGATAAACTTGTAGGTGACCATCAGATCACCCCTGAGCCTGCGCTTTTCCAGGCTAAAGAGCCCCAGGGCTCTCAAATATTCTGACGCTAATTCTGAATTGACAGGCATCTAATCCTGAGGAAACAGTTTTCTCCTCTTCTGAGACTCACTGAAGAGCAGAGAATTGCTTATATTCCATTTTAAGGATAATGTATAATATTTTATACATTGTAAAGTTATATGATTAGGTTTTGCATATTTTACAGGAGTGTTTATTTCTGAGCCACTGATCCATTTTCATAGACTTCATAGATTTCTTAGACATTAGGGCTGAAAGGGACCTCAGAAGATCTTCGAGTCCAGCCCCCTGCCCCAGAGGCAGGAAGTCAGCTAAGGTAAAAGGATTCCAGCAAGATAAGTGTCCAAATGCTTCTTGAAAGAGTCCAGAGTAGGTGCTCGTGCCACCTCTGGAGGGAGTCTATTCCAGGTCTTGGGGGCTCGGACTGTAAAGAAGTTTTTCCTTATGTCCAACCTAAAACAGTCTTGGAGGAGTTGGTGACCACTGGACCTTGCCATCCCTTGGGGCACTCTGGTGAACAGGCATTCCCCCAGTTCCTGATGGACACCCCTTATATAGTGATAGGCTGCCACCAGGTCACCCCAAGCATATGCTTTTCCAGGCTGAAGAGCTCCATGGTTCTCAGCCTCTCTTCATAAGGCCTGTTCTCTTGCCCTGTGTTCATGCACGTGGCTCTCCTCTGGACTGTCTAAAGCTTCTCCATGTCCTTCTTGAATTGTGGAGCCCAGAATTGGATGCAGTATTCCAGCTGAAGCGTCACCAAGGCCAAGTACAGCGGGAGGATGACATCCTGAGATTTACTTGAGAAGCATCTATGGATGCAAGCCAGAGTTTTGTTTGCTTTACCAGCTGTGACATCCCATTAGTGGCTCATGTTCATCTTGTGTCCAAGTCCCAAGGCCCAAGTCCCTTTCGGCCGTGGTGCTAGCAAGCGTAGCACTGCCTAGCATATAAGTTTTTTTTCTCTGAGATGGAGTACCTTGCATTTTTTCCATATTGAATGACATCAGGTTTATATCCACCGACATGCACGTCATGTTAGGCAGGGCGGTGAAAAACTGATGCAAAGTATCCATTAAGCAGGTTGGCTTTTTCCTTGGTTTTGGTTGTCAGTTGTCCCATTTGGTTTAGCAGGGGTCCAATGTTATCCTTGCTTTTCTTCCAACTCCCCGCATATCTGAAAAAGGACTTTTTATTGCCCTTGATACTCGAAGCTAGTTGGAGTTCAGTTGCAGCCTTGGCTTTCCTGGTTTGGTCCCTGCAGGACCGGACCAGTGCAGAATATTCCTCCTTGGAGGTGAAGCCCATCCTCCATCCTTTGTAGGCCTTTCTTTTTAGCCTCAGGAGGTCTGCTAGATCCCTGGAGAGCCGGGGGGCTGCTGTGCCTTCTTGCTGCCTTTCCTCCGAGATGGAATAGAATTAGCTTGTGCATTGAGGATCGCTCCCTTGAGGAGCAACCACTCTTCCTGAACTCCCCTCCCCCCTGGGGTCATGGTCCCTTAGGGCCTCACTGACAAGCCTCCTGAGCTTGTCAAAATCGGCTTTCCTGAAGTCAAGGACTTCAGTGTTGCTGACTGACTTGCCAGCTTTATGGCGGATGGTGAAGGTGATCATCTCATGGTCGCTGTCACCCAGCTTCACATTGATCACTAGGTCGCCGATTAGGTCATCCCCAGTAGCCAGTACCAGGTCAAGCAGCGCTTTACCTCTTGTTGGCCCATAGACTTCTTGAGTCAGGTAGAGGTCATCCACGCACGATAGGAAGCTTTGGGACCCCTCGGATTTTGCTGAGTGATCTTCCCATGAGATGTCTGGGTAATTGAAGTCACTCATAACAACCATGGTCCTGGAGCATGCGGCCTCAGCCAGTTCCCGGGCAAACTCCTGGTCAAGCTCTTGGCTTTGGGTGGGACAACAGCAGGCTGCTGCTGCAGGCTGGGGCCGGTGGTGGCACCAGGATCTTCCCAGCACTCAGAGCTGTTGTCCTGCACACGGATCCAGGGGCATGCGCACCCCGGGAAGAGCCTGGCACAGCCCTCCCAGCTCACAGCCCTCCCGGGGGGGCATGGACTAGCAAGAGCTGCACCCCCCCACGTGCACCCACTGACGAGGTCCCTCTGCAGCTGATGCTGGTCGCTCCTGGGGCTGCTGCAGCAGGGGCTGGGGTGAGTGCTGCTCTGTTCCCTCTGCTTTGCTCCCTTGTGCAGCCCTGGGAGTGGGAAAAGATCAGATACAATCTGCTTGCTTATAACATTCTCTTTTCTCTTGGCTATTCTGTTTCTGCTGCATAACATTCCCGGTCATTCACGATTCAAATACATTTGGGACATTTAAAATAGTAAACGTTTCTCAGTTTCAAACCACACAGTTTCTAAGTGAAGCAAGTGGGAGGAGGCTGTTCACAGCATGCTGTATGGAAACAGTGCCTTCATGTGGTGTCTCTTTGATATAACAATTTGAATAGTGGTTCCTCTTGCAGCAACATTTGAAGCAAGCTGCTCCCAAGAAAGCATGAGCCACCACTCTTGTCACTGCTGCAGAAAGCTGACACAGGAAGTGTCAGACAGAGCCATGAAAATAAGTGATTTGATGGCTTAGTGGTCAAGGTGGAAAAAATGTAAAAGAAAAAATTCAGGTTGACCCAAAATGAAATATATATATTTTTTCATCTAAAACAGAAAGCAACAAAAATCATTTAAGGCTGAATGAAACCCAAAATTAAATAAAGTGTTCACTTTTTGGAATGTTTTCCCTCCCTTTTTCTTTAAAACAAAGAAATGTACTTTCATTTAGTTTTTGATAGCTTGTTTCAAAATGAAAAGTCAGTGTGTTTCATTTAGCAAATATCAAAATACAACATTTAGAGTTTAATTGTTTCCCTGTTTTTTGGCTGAAGCTGTTTGCTGAATCTAGGACAAATTAGCAAATGCTCTCAGGTGACCTAAAGCTACATTTCTAGTTAATGAACTATTTTGCTGGAAAAAAAACTGTCTAGACCTAGTGCTAATATGAAGCTTTTGTAATTGATCATGTAGCACTCCAGTCTTCAAGGGCCTCTCTACCACATCATCCCCTAATAAGGCCCAACTGTCATTCCTGAAACCTGTCTGCATATGGTTCAATGAGTCATGACAGTTTGAAATTCCCTGACTCCTATTTGGAAAATTGCCTTTGACTCTACTGATGGAGAAAAGAAGGAAGGTTCGATAAAACAATTGTATATTTGTTTGCATAATGACACCACTCAAAACCCAGAAAATCTCCAAAACGAGCATGAGGATGAGATGCAAGGGGCCTGACTTCTTGCTCCACTCCATGAAGATGTGGGAATCAGGAAGGGAGTGTGGAAACTCAGAGCCACTGGGTTCAAGAGGCTTGAGGAAGAGGGAAATTTATTCACTGCTGAAAGCACCTTTTTCTATTTATGGCCTCAGCCCTTCTCTACAGCTAGGGACAGACATTAAAAAAGCCTGAGCCTGAATTGATTCAATCTTTGCAGGTTAGTCTAACCTGCCTAGGCTGAATCAGTGTGTAACTATACAGACATCCCCTCTGGACTGAAAAAATGCAGGCACATGCCTGCAGTGGCTTAGGCTAGAAGCCAGGGGGCGCTTGAGCAGCCCTCCCTTCCCTTCTACAATGCTGAGCTGAATGGGGCGTGGCAGGGAGGGAGCCTGCCAGGATTTACACAGCATTTAGTTACACAGCAGGGAGCATTTATCACCCCATCAGCAAAACAAAAGGATCTTTCATTAGTTCAAGCTCTTCTTAAACAACTTGTTCCAAAGAAGGAGTGGAGGGACATTACCAGCTACCTGTTGATTAGCTCTAATGAGCCCTAAGCCTGCCTTTGTCCTGTCTCCTACAGCACTGACCGTAGCCAGCATGTGGTCTGCTAGCTAATGCTGAGAGGTGTCTGTGTAAGGCAGAGGGGAGGGGGTAATCCCTGCTTCAGCAGGGAGTGGGGAGTGGGGAGTGGGGAGGGAGGAGCAGAAGGAAGGGAAGAAGGGGTAGGGGAAGAAGGGGAGGAAGGGAGCAGGAGGAAACCAGGAAGATGCCTTGTATGTGCAGTCTCTGCTGGAGCTGTAGCCAGGGAGCAGAGGGGAGGGGCCAGCCCAGCTCCCTGGAGCAGACAGCTCCCCCAAGCTCAGAGGGCATGCCGGGATGCTGGGAGACTCTGATTTAACTTAAACCAGGAAGGGATCTGGAACAGACATTGCATAAACTGGTATGACCCAAATCAGTTAAGTCTGATACTACATTCAACCACGCTTATCTCAAACTGGTTTCAGCCATTTTCAAACCAGTTTATGTGCACTGAACATCTGTTCTGTTACAGGTTTAAACCAGTTTCTGATCACTTAAACCAGTTTATGTGTAATGTCTGTCCCTAGCCTACAAGACACTGATTTAGCCATGTTAGTCTGTGACCAATAGACTTGATTGCTGCCTTTATATCTAAGAATACAGTTGCGAATGCTGGAAAATGTCCAATCAGTTCACAACGCAGCAGTGGCTTCCCACTCACAGTATGTGATATGTAGAGCACATTTCCCTCAGAATTACTCTGCTTTGGCTTCTTGTGGGCTACAGATTAGCATTCAAGGTCTTGAAATAAAATCCTAGCTTTTGTGTGACCAATAACAAACTCCCAGTGACCTTAATGAGCCCAGAATTTCATCTTCAGTCCTGATGCTTTAAGTTCTCAAGAGGTCTGGTCCAGATTTCTTGAAGAACCTCCCCTGACTACGAGCATGACCACTGATCCCAGCTACGTTCTCTTGGAGCTAGACAGGGACAAGTAGCTGTACTGCTGGACAAAGGCTGTGGGATGCACAATAACTATGAAGCATATAACTTCAAAACAAAATACAAAAATCACTCATTTAGTTTGTTTCCCAAATAAACAAATAAATCTTGTGCCTCTGCATGTGGAAAAAACATAACAGTTAAAAAAAACAACTGGATTTGGAAAGCACTAAGCAAGTCCGATGTGCATAGTATAAAGACATAAGGAGTGGCCACATTACCCAGGCTACTGATCAACTCTGAACATGCAGTTGATCAATTCAGAGTTGAAAGGCAGTAAATGGATAGTGTGAGAGAAAGGGCCACATTACACTTAGGACATGTTAATTGCATGTAAAATCTAGGCAATGAAGCAGTAAAACATATGCTGAATATGAACATACCAAAATTAGGACTTTCTGTGGGACGAGCATCTCCAGATCAGATTAAGTAGTGTATGTTCTGCTAGCATCCTACCATGCCACAGAGATAATATGAGCAATTTGCAGCCCCAGGGCAGGGACCCACAATCAACTGAATATGGGTCCCAGCCCCAGGACCCCACCAGAGTCTTGACCTGGCCCCAGTTCGGTACTTATTGGTCCCAGCCCTGGCACTGCACTGGAGTCCTGAACTGGCTCTGGTATGGTGTAAACATGCCTTTTAGGAACTGTAAATATGATGGGCCAGGATTTTAAGGCAGGTCTAGTGCGGTCCCTGGGCTGGGACCCACAAACAGTGAGCTGGAAATTGTGTTGGAGATCATAGTAAACATTACTGTGTGACTGCTCAGAATGCATTCTAATACAGCACAGTAATGCTTATACAATCTACATAAAGCATGTTTTTAGGGCCTTTTTGCACCTGACACCATGAGCCTCACAAATGTTGACTGGTGTTAGTGCTAGCTGGAGTTTGGAGCAGTCACACCTTCAGGCCAACAGGGCAGACTGAAAGGTAAGAATCCACCCCTCCCATTCTGGGCTACCCTGCTGCCTCCTGCCCGGCCACTGCTGCTGTTGTGCTGCTGCTCTTCTGGCCCAGAAATCCCTGGCAGTGGCCACACAGGCAAGCTAATCCTTCCCTGCCTGTTCCCCAGCATGGGCAGTCACAAGTAATCGGGTGGAGAGCAATGAGTGGGGATCTGAGGTGCTGTGGGGGACATGGGACAGTGGGCCTGGTCTTGGTCAGTTGGGGTGTGGGGTGCCTGGGGTATTTACACTAAGGTGTAGCTGGGAGTGGCTGCACCTTAGTGTAACACGAGGTGGGTAACAGATCAGAGATAATCCTGCCTTGGAGTGGCATAACTTTGACCTGCATAATAAGCATTTAAAACCAGTTTTGGGTGTTAATGTGTGTACAGTCCAGGGGTTAAGAGCTCCAGGAGCCACCCAAAATTACCTTTCAACAGTGGCAACGCATAGGGGGTGCATGTGCACCCCCTGAGAGCACCAGTGTACCCCCTCACAGGCCATGCTCTCTGCTCAGGTGATGAGTGGGGTGGGGGGCAGTTGGGAGCACCCAGTGCCCCCCTGTGAGCGCCAGCTGGGGAGTGGGAGTGCCACGGCCAATTTCAGGAGCTCTGCAGCTGCTTCCTGGCTAGTTGGCATGATCGGCCGCAGGAGGCCCTCCCTCCAGTTGGTGTGATTGACTGCGGGAGACCCCCCCCCCCCCCGCC
>NW_005842760.1:290264-291957 GCF_000455745.1 Alligator sinensis | reverse complement strand
GGGGGGGGGGGGGGGGGCACATGTCCCCCCCTAAGGTGACACCAGTTGCCCATGCCTTGTAACAAGGCCTTAAGGAGATTAGAGTTGGATGGGGTAAATGCCAGTCAGGATTTGTGATGTCTCCTTAGGAACCAAACCTTTCTGAAAATTGGGGCAGGATGTGTGGGGAAGAGGCAGGGGTTTGGTGTGCATATTCCAGGGAAAATGGAAGGAGGTAACATAAATGTGAGAGAGAAATTACCACATTTGCGAAGCCTCCTGTGCTTCAGCTTTTGAGGGAGAAATGAGGCACTCTAGTGGCCTCATTTTCTGCAGTGGGCTTGGTGGGTGCAGCTTGTCTCTGAAAGTCATGCCAGGAGAGGGCTTATTTTTATGGAGAGTTGATGCAGCAGTAATAATGTATCTGAGCTTTTCATAAGGTTCCTCAAGATACCCAAGTAAGGGGGCTGGGGTATCTTCAAAACTCACAAATTGCTACAGTCTTTGGAAGATTACCCTTGGGGTTTGTGATCACTATTGCAGCATGTCACTAACAGGGAGGTCGGCCAGAGGTCTCCATTGTGTTAGCTGGTGCACACACGGAAGGGATAGATATCCCCACAAAGGGCTCACAGCCTAATCCGACAGGACAGTTATGGCTTCCAGACAAGCAGGAGGTACACCCGAGTGCCTGGACTGGAAGTCCTCCTCCCTAACTTGTGTGATCTGAGCGGCACCCCACTGAATAAGTGGATTTATGGCAGTGTTTTACCTCCTCCTGGAGGAGCGAGGCAAGGGCAAGCCTGAGCCCACCCCTACCTCCTCACACCCCAGCGTGTCCCCATATCCCTGGTTGAGAATCACTGACACCTGATACCTTCAGGGAAGAAGCCTGATGGGGCCTTGTCTCTGCCTAATCTGCTGTCACAGAGCAACTTTTTCACGAATGGACTTTGAAACCCAGGGGAACATGACCATCCTTTACTTCCCCTGTGCAAGATGAAGTTTCTTTTCTACCTGGGAGAACTTTTACAATCTTTGAATTCTCCTCTGCCTGATGAAGAGTGCTTGGGCCCAAAAACTTGCAAGGAAAAATTTTTTTTTGCTACTATTTAGTTGGTCTAATAAAAGATAATTACTTCTACCCCAAGAACTTCCTCTGCCCTAATGTAACACACTGAAGCGTGGTTGACCTTCGAGGGAGCAGGAGCGGGTTCGTGCTCACAAAAGCATGCATCTGTTCCAGGTACCCTGTGCCCCCTGAGGTGTGCCTTGCCCTCCCTTCCACCCAGCTCGCTAAGAGCAGGTTGTGCTTATGGCTGAGCAGGGAATTCAAGGGCCAGCATAAGCCATCCCGCTGGCTGGTCTCTGGCCTGCGCTAGCTCTGGCCCGTGACCCCCAAAATCCGCCCCCGGGCCTGAGCCTCCACCCAACTCCCTGCGCCCCACCCCCAACCAGAACGTTTTGCGCCTGCGCAAAGCTGCCAAACACCCCCAGCTCGGGGTGCGAGGGTTCCTTCCTGCATCCCACGGGCCGCCAGCCGGAAGTGCGCGCTGCTTCGCCAGTCCCCCATGGGGCCGCGGCAGGAAGTGTCCGTCGCCTCAGGGCCCCCCGGTGCCTGGACACCGGAAGTGTGCGCGGCGGGGATTCGCTCGACGGGGCAGTGACTTTAGTTCCGGGGGAGGGGGGGAGCGGGGACTGGATAGACGTGGCC
>NW_005842760.1:286411-290188 GCF_000455745.1 Alligator sinensis | reverse complement strand
CGGCGGACCGGAGCGCCGCGCTGCACGGCAGCCCCGGGGAGCCGGGCAGGGGCCGCTCGGGGCAGGTGTCCCTCCCGCCGCGGACGTGCCCTGCTTTCCTCCGGCTGCTGGCAGCACCTGCCCCGCCGCGGGCCCCTCCCAGGGATGTGCCCTGCGGGGGGCTGCGCCTGGGGGGCAGGGGCCAGGGCAAGGGCTGCCGGCTGGGAGAGGAGAGGCTGCCCGGCCCCGCCCTGGCTGGGGAGACACGTGCTGTAATGGGGGCACGGGCTGAGGAAAGCCCTCTGCATCCCGTGAGGAGAGGGGGTAGCCTCGTCCCAGATGTGGGCCCTGTGTTTTCCTGAGTGCTCTAGAAATGCTTCTCCGTATGGGGCTGGAGTGCTTGCTAAGGGGGGCCAGGGAGAAGCTCCCCTGGCTGACGGCTGGGTTGTGTGGGAAACAAACCCTAGCTAGCTCCAAGGAGTGAGGCTGGCTGCTGGGCTCAGGATGATCCCTGGTGTATCCTTTGATTGGAATCAGAGAAAATGAGGGTTGGAAGGAGGGACCTCAGGAAGTCCTCGTAAGTTCTCACCCTTTTTTGTACCAGGACCTGTTTGTAAACACTGATGGCCAGTCCCGACCCAGTGCCCCTCACTCCTGACTCACTGCCCCCAGGCCCCAGCCCCTCAGTGTCTAGGGCAGGGAAGGAACCAAGGAGCCCCTCGCAAGCTGGAGCTCTGCCAACCAGCAAGGGAAAAGCCACAGTTACCCGCATTTTTCCCCTTTAAAAGCGAATCCATTTTTAAAGTTTGTTGATTCATTTTTCACGTTCGTCTGCTATCCTTTCAGATATGTTTGCAACCCACTTTTGGGTCATGACCCATGGGGTTGAGAAACGCTGATCTAATCCAACCCCCTGCTCAAAGCAGGACCATCCCCAACTAGATCATCTCAGCCAAGGCTTTGTCTAGTTGGGTCTTAAAAACCTCCAAGGATGGAGATTCTACCACCTCTCTGGGTAACCTGTCCCAGTGCTTTATTACCCTCCTAGTGAGAGGGTTTCTGCAGGTGGCTTCTCTTTGCCTTGGTCGTGGAGAGAGATGAGAACTCATATTTGTGAGCAATTTGTTCAGTGCTGTTGTATCTTGTGTTCTCATCCCCGCTGCTCAGCCCAGGGGCATGCAGGTTTAGTCGGAGATACCTTAGTGTGTGCCTGGCTGAATGATATGACCGTTCTGCATAGAAGAGATTCCTTATGAGAGATTTCTGGGAGGGGCTGAGTCCTGTAGGGGGCTTTGGGTTTCTTAAAGATGGCATATGATTGAGAGATGAAAGGGAGCGTGTATGGACAGCTACTGAGCAACTGAAAATCCTCTGTGTCTTGGCAGAAGTCAGGGTTTCTCAGGAATGCTGAGCTTACTGCAGGGCTGGTGGAATGAGGCTTTGGGAGAATTTACTGGCTGCCGTTTCCATTTCCTCTCTAACAGAGTAACTTGCGCTGCATTCAGTTCTTCTTTCAAAGACAGGCCATGAGCATCCAGGAAAAATGGCTAAAAGTTTTTCCGAAGACATATTTAAAATGTCAGTGTGTTGGAACAAGTGCTATGCTGAAGAAAGGTTAAATGCTATGTGGTCTGAAAGGACATCGCTACTGGCCGGGAGGGGGAGGAGCAGGAGCAGAGGCAGTTCCCTGCCACGCACCCAGCACTTAAGATTTGTTTGAAGGGCTGAGTTGGATTTTCCAGGTGGCTGAAGCAGCTGGCAGAAGGAAGTTTATTTCAGCTTCAGCAGGGATGTGACAGTTTTAGGAGATTCTTTTGTCAATACTCGATTTTGTTTCAGTTTCTTCTTTCTCTCTTGCAGTTGATTTGTGCCTTGGGGCAAACCTATGTTTCCAGATCCATTTGAATTTTTCTCATGGACCAGTGTTACCTGGGGGTGGGGTGGGTGGGGGTGGGTGTGTGTGTGTGTGTAGGAGGTGGGGTGCTGGGGAAAGGTAAATTATTTTTATGGCTTTGAATTCAAAGCCAGTCTCTTTTCCTCCACTTCTCCCCCTCAACCCCCAAGTATGTGAATCAGTGGTTCTCAGTCCTTTTTGAATTCGAGGCACCCCTCACTGTACTCAAGGCATAACTTTTGTGAATTCAGTGACATCCATTCTCAAAAAGTAATTCACAGCTACAGTCTTTAATTCCTTGCAGAGGGTCCTGGCAGTGGGGATGGAGGATCATCCAGGCAGGGACAAGCCTCAGCCTGTACTTACCTGCTAGTTGATCTGCTTATCTCCTCGCATCTCATGGCACCCCTCGAAAGATCTGCTGGCACTCTGGTTAAAAATCACTGGTGTAAACGGTAGTGTTTCAGACTGACTTTATCTTTTGCTGTGGTGGCATCTGGTGGTCCTGTGCTGGGAAAATTTCAACCATTTACTGCAGAGCTGTGATTGAAGGAGCTAAGCAGACCCAAGGCTCTTCATTCTTGGATAGAAGATAAATTTTCCTAAAAAAAAAATGTGTGTTCCAAGACAAATCAGCCAAATCGATTCCAAATCCATGGGAATCATTCAAGAACCATATGGGGGCCTGCTACCGGCAAGCATCCTCCACCCCTCCCTGGGGCTTCAGATACTCCGAAATCCTTTGGTAGGCATCCTACGTGCTGGCCCAGTTCCAAAGACTTGGGATACAGTTGCTCCTGAGTTTTGCTTGCCCTCAGCTGTATGGCTGCAGGAGCAAGCTAGAGGGGAGTCTTCCATTTCCATAAAGTCAGGGTATAGCTGAGATCCTCCCACTGGAAGCTGGCCAGTGGCAAGCTAACTATGAGGTTCTCGTAGGGAGTCCTGTCTGCAAGCAGACAAGGGTGCAACCCTCCATTACACGGTGCCATTTTAATTGCATTACCTCCGTCACAGTATTACCCATGACACTTTGGTGGTTTTCTCCTTGTTACTGCACCATTGGAACTCAGAGATCCTCTCTACATACTTATCTGTCTCCAATCCCTGTAGTACTTGAGGGCCCTGTGCGGGCCGGGAGCTCCCCGAGCCCTTTTTTGCGCTGCACGCGGGCTGTGGCTAGCAGCCCGGGCACACGGGGGCGGAGAGGGGAGGCTTTCGCTCTGGAATTAGGCACAGACGCGTATCGGTAGTTTAAAAGATTGTTTATTTACACCGAGATGGCAGTGGTGTAGGCTGGAAAGCTTGTTTCAGTTGCAGTTACAGAGAAGAAAAAGGAAAGAGGCGGACAAGAGTTCTAGACTCGTGAACTCTAGCCCAATCCGGCTGAAGGCTCTGAACACGCGAGCCCGTCGCGTCAGCCGAAGAAAGTACTCGTCCGGAAGAGCTCTGAACCAACTCGCATGAAGTTTGCTAGGCTCCGTGGATCCAGTTCTTTTGCGCGCGGGTGGGGTACGTCTAGGAATTCTATCGGCGACGGGGAGAGGCTAGAGATTGATCAGATCTCCGTAGCCTGCTTCAAATGCACTGGGTCCGTGAGGATCCGCAGCGCTTAGAGATCTTCACACAGCGTGAAGTCTCCTCCTCCCTTGTTCGTGGAGTCCTCCAACTTGGGCGGAAACCACTCAAGCCTCTAAACGGCGAACAAAGCCAATCACTAGCCGCCACGTGTGAATAATTTAGAACTGGCCAATAATGGGACCCAAATCTACATACAAATGGCGGGAACTCTTTGCAACGAGCATTTCTGTGCTGCAACAAAGAAATGCACCCTGCAAAGAAAGCTTAAAATCGGCGGGAAATTCTCTCTCGCACCGGGATTCTCTTTTGCAGCAGAAAACTCCACC
>NW_005842760.1:275711-284084 GCF_000455745.1 Alligator sinensis | reverse complement strand
GTATCGGTAGTTTAAAAGATTGTTTACTTACACCGAGATGGCAGTGGTGTAGGCTGGAAAGCTTGCTTCAGTTACAGTTACAGAGAAGAAAAAGAAAAGAGGCGGACAAGAGTTCTAGACTCGTGAACTCTAGCCCAATTCGGCTGAAGGCTCTGAACACGCGAGCCCGTCGCGTCAGCCGAAGAAAGTACTCGTCCGGAAGAGCTCTGAACCAACTCGCATGAAGTTTGCTAGGCTCCGTGGATCCAGTTCTTTTGCGCGCGGGTGGGGTACGTCTAGGAATTCTATCGGTGACGGGGAGGGGCTAGAGATTGATCAGATCTCCGTAGCCTGCTTCAAATGCACTGGGTCCGTGAGGATCCGCAGCGCTTAGAGATCTTCACACAGCGTGAAGTCTCCTCCTCCCTTGTTCGTGGAGTCCTCCAACTTGGGCAGAAACCACTCAAGCCTCTTATACGGCTAGCAAGCCAATCACTAGCCGCCACGTGTGAATAATTTAGAACTGGCCAATAATGGGACCCAAATCTACATACAAATGGCGGGAACTCTTTGCAACGAGCATTTCTGTGCTGCAACAAAGAAATGCACCCTGCAAAGAAAGCTTCAAATTGGCGGGAAATTCTCCCTTGCACTGGGGTTCTCTTTTGCAGCAGAAAACTCCACCGTGCAAGGAAGCTGCAATTTAGCGGTGACAATTTAGCAGTGCCGAAGCGCACACAAATAAAAATCACACCTTTTGGGTTGTGACAGGCCCAAGGTAGGGAAACATGACTAAAGTCAGGGGTAGGAGACAAGCCTCTAATTTAAATGCCAACATGATTCTCCTGCCTGTACCCTCCTATGAGCTTTCCTCTGGAGGCTCTGTCCTGGCTGTCCACTTTCTTGATCTTAGTAGCCTATTTGAGGTGGTTATGTAATCTGGTTTATCCAGTGGGTAGTGAGCATTAGGGACACCAGAGACATTAAATATTGGGGCTGCTGGGGCTTTAAGTCATAATAATGGCTTAGAAAAGCAGAGAGAATATGGAGCAGGAGCAGGAATCACCACCACAGAGCAGAGGGACTCATGGGACTATGAAGAGGCATAGGCTGGGATATGCTCTAAGCAACTGAATGAGAGCAAAGGTAGACACCAGTGAATTGTTCAGGCTGTGTTGTGTTCCTTACAGCTATCTGTCAGCTTCGTAATGGGCCCCAGGGAAGGCTCTAGGGGTGCTACCAGACAAGAGACTGGAGAGCCATAGCTTCTTGTTTCTCAGCTGGAACGATGTTTAACTGTATTCTCTGGTCTGAGTAATAAGAACAGACCAAAACCTCAAACAGTCAGGTACCATGAAGGGCGTGAAGGACTATGGTTTTACTGATCAAATGGAACTGCTTTTACTGACTGTTAAGCATTGCCCCTTTTCTGGAGGAGCAATTCTAGTTGCCCTACTACTCTCCCTTGACTTCTTGCAGGAGCAGATCCTCACAAGAGACTTGTGTGCAGAGATGCGCTCTGTGCTGTGAGCCTTTGATACGTGCTTAATTTCCTGTTACATCCCTGTCTTTACTCAGGATTTCTTTTTAGACTCAGTAAAATGTCAGGTGACCAGTTTGTGCGCCTTTTAGTCTCCAACAGATGTAGATTTTTCAGCTCCAGATGGGGAGGATGAACAGGTGTGAGGACCCTGAACTCCAGGGTGCATCCAGATGAGCGCACATGTACATCTTGCAGCGTCTCAAAGCCCTTTGAGACACTGCAAGAGGCATGTGCGGGAATAAAAAAATGTTCACCACACTGCACATTTGCAGATGAGAAGCAAAATTAGACCCCTGGATATAAGGGGGCAAAAAATACCCTGGGCAAAAAAAGTCCATGCCCTGAGGCAACCGGAGGCACGGGTCCTCCACAGAGATGCTATGGTAGCCAGCAAGAGTGTCTCTATGGCTGGTCCTTGCTTCAATGCTGAAGCACACTGCGCCCCTGATCACTGCCCAGCCCTGACCTGCTCCCCAAGGACCCCCATTGTTGCCCCACCTGGCCCCATCTCCTGCCTGCCCCCAGAGCCCCCCGCAATCGCTGCCTCATCCAGCCCTAGCCTCCCAGCAATTAAAAAACAAAACAAAAAAAAAAGGCCCACACTCACCAGCAGTAGCAGCTGCCATCAGGGTCACTGGGGCCTCCTGGCATAGCCCCCCCCTGCGCGCCCACGCACACACACACACAGAGCATGGCGCAGCAGGGACTGACCCTAGCCGCCTGGCACCCGCACTGCCAGTGGCCCGTCGCACAGGTGTGGCTGGGGTCAGCAGGGCGCTGCATGGCATCACACACTGTCAGGCAGCTGGGGCAGCTTAGGCTGAGCGGTTCTGGGCCCAGCTGACAGCCGCAATGGCCCAAGCTGCCCAACAGTGCGTGGAGCCACGTGGCACCCTGCCGACCCTGGCCACATCCACGTGATGGGCCAGTGGTAGTGCAGGTGCCAGGCAGCTGGGGCTGGTCCCCACTGCTTCGCTGCTGCCCCATGCTGTGCGGTGGGGCTTTGCCAGGAGGCCCCAGTGACCTGTATATGGCCACTGCTACTGCCGGTGAGTGCGGGCCTTTTTTTAAATTGCTGGGAGGCTGGGGCCAGGCGGGGCAGCCATCAAGGGGAGGGGCTGCAGGAGCCAGCAGGGGATGGGGCCGGGCGGGGGGGGCACTTGGGCCCTGCGGGGGGTGGTAGCCCCCGCAGCAGCCATGTGGCCCCTGTTAAGGGGGCTGTAGCTACTGTTGGGGGGCCATAGCCCTGTGGGGGGCAGTCCATGAGCTATGCACGGGGGCTGTGCCCTGCGGGGGACAGGGAACCTATCTCTCCTGAGCAGCCCCCCTCCACAATCTCCCCACGATCCACCCACGTCTACCCATACCCCCCCGATCCCCCACATCGCCCCAGCACACACCGTGCGTGCCCAGCTACCAGACAGGATGAGACCTGCTGACAGGAGCTGTGGCTATAGGGGCAGCTGTCCCTACATCCTGGTTAGTGAAGGGGTCTGGGAGCTCTTAACTGCTCTATGGTAAGAAAACCAAAGGCAAGCATCAGAACATATAGGTATTTAGAATTAATTTTATTATCATGATAGAGACACTGGTAGGCTTCCAAATTGCTTTAACACTGTAGATATATCAATAAAACATTGCCCAACTGATCGCTGTCTCTCGCTCTCTCTATATAGTGGTCTTTTGTTATAATTGTGGAGGAACATGGATTTTGGGATATTTTACAGTGACTTTGGGATTTTTTTATCAGGGATTTTTCAGTTTTCAAATAGGGAATACCAGAATTCCTGTAGGGAAGCAAGTGGCAGGACCCAGGCAGAGGAGCCTGTTCAGAGCTGGCACCTTGGACCCAGCTGGAGGTGGCTGACCTCCTAGCCAATTGGGGCCAGGAGGACATGCTTTGACAGTTCAAACCAAGTCATGACGCTGGGAACATCTTCCAGGTGATAGCTGCCCAGGTGGCTGGGCAGGGGCACACATGGCAGTAGTGCCACACAAAGGCCAACACTGCAGTCACAGCCCGCTGGCAGCTGGCCCAGAGGGGCAGATGCCTCTACTGGCTGTGCAGTCCCCATCCAGGTCTGGCAAGTGCACAGCAGATCACAGCCAGGCAGCAGCCCCCACTGCCAGACTGCTGCAGTGGGTAGAGGGTGCAGGGAACTCTTAGGGCTGCTTCAGCAGTCCTGCTGGCCCACGGGGTAGTATCCCCAGGTACCAACTGGCCGGGCCTTAGAAGCTCCTGTCTATTTGTAACATTCAAATACCTTGGGCCCTAAGGCTCACCAGGCTAACTAGTAGCCCCTATTATATGGGGTCTAATAGGTGAATGCAAACAAAATACTTGGGACAACAAAGGCAAAAAACAGGACAGGAGTGATGTGAGGGTCAAAGGGTCAAAATGTGAAAATGAGTGCACCTGAGGGCGGGGACCAAGCAGAGCCCCCCCAGGCCGCACCCACTGGTCCTCAAAGGCATCCAAGGAGATGGTGGATACCACCCACTGGTGCTCTCCCTGGAAATGTGAATGGACAAGTGAGAGGAAAGCAGCCCCGCGGTCTCCGGGCACCTTCCCAGCCAGAGCCTCCTTCCTGGTCAAGTACAGGGCCCCTTTGGCCAGGGCCAGGAGGAGGTTGACCAGAAGGTCTGGGGACTTAGTGGGGCCGCAGATGGGGTGACTGAAAACAAAAAGGTGGGGGGTGAAATTCAACCAGAACCTCAGGAGGAGGAGATGGAGATGAAGATGAAGGGGCTGTAGCCTGGCGCACTCAAGGGTCATGTGCGCCAGGGTCTCCCTCTGCCCGCAGAAGGGGCAGGAGACCAGGGGTTCTGTGAAGCTCACCCCCTACACGCAGGGCGACGGCTCCAGGGAGGAGCCACCAGCTGAGGTCCCCAGTGGCTTGTGGGATGAGGGTAGAGTATAGACTCAGCCACTGGGGTGCCCCAGCCATGCCCTCACCGAGCAGGTCCCACCACTTGGTGTCTGGGCAGGACGCGAGGGCAACATGATGGATTGTGTGGCACATGAGTGTGTAGAGGTGGCAGCGATGGATGGTAGAAAAGCAAACTGGTCTGGTGTCCTCCAGCCAGCTTGGATGATGGAGCAGGGAGTGCCACAAGGCTGGGCGAGGCACTGGCCTCACCCCAGAAGCTCCTGAGAGCATGTAGCCCTGAGCTACTTGCCTGGGCAGCGTTTTGTACTGATGGGGCCAGGACAGGGCAGCTTTTTATACTATTGGGGCCAGCACAGGTGCTGGCCCCAGGTTCTAGCTCCCCCTGGCTGCAGATCTGGGAGAACCTGGGCAGGGCAGGGTTATTTTGCCCCAAGTGGCACAACTTGCACCACACCACAGTGCATGCCTAGGCATGTGTGCCGAGGCAAAAAGCCCCGGCTCAAATTTGCATTGCTTCTACTTGATCTGCTGCAAGTGCACATGCACGTGCCTGCATGTGTGGACGCACCCCCTGAGGTCATCCCTGGAGGCAGTTTCTCTTTCAGCCTGATTGATTCTTCACTTGGCTTGACTCTGACTGTTATGTTATGCGCCTACCCATAGTACTGCTCCCCAGTAGAAGCGGGGATGGGAATCATTGGTGCCTTTTCCAGCATCCATCATGTCTGGACTGCAAAGACAACACTGGTTCTAGTGAAAGTAATTCTGTTATCTTCACTAAGCTTGGCCTTCTTCTGTTCTGTAGCAATGTAGCCTGCCCAGAACTCTGCCTCTGGGGACCTGCCTCGGCTAGCTGCTCTCCCAACATGGGAAGCTGTTGTATGTCATTTCCAAGCTCCCATCCTGTCATTACAGCCAGATTTTCCGTGAGGCACAGTCTGGGGTTGCAGAGGGTGCTGAGCTGTCTGGCCTCTTTTAACAGAAAGTACTGTGAATGCAGATTACAGGCAGCCTGCTCACTGGATGGAAGGCTGTCCCTGGTGCAGTTTATCCCTGAAGGGATCCCTTATTTCTCTGTGCCAGTGTTGGTTTAATACATGCAAAGCCTTCAGATCAGGTGTGAACACAGAATGGGAGCACGGCAAGTCAGTGCCAAGTGGCAAATGCTTCCAGAACTCTTGTTTGGAGGGGGAGGAGGCTTTTTCTTTTTCTGTTTTACTGTAGCAGGGCAGTAGCTGAGAGTCCTCAGCCCTATGAAGAAAGCCAGATGGCCTGGAAGTATCCCAGATGCATTTCACTGACAAAGATTTTGCATCCTCAGGGCTGGAGTGAGGGCCACGCTGTCTTTTCCTGAGAGTCTATCACTAGCAGCCAGAGCCTCCGCCAGCCCCCTGTCCACTTGGGTGGCCAAGAACCTGCTGCCCTTTGCACATGCTACAGCACTAAAGTAGAATATGTCCCCTTGTTACCCCACCTCCTCTCTTCCATCCCTTACACTTTAGACTTACAAGGTGTCTATACACATGCTCTGGGTGGGAGTGGAGGAGAGTTTTAATAGGAGTGGCTCCTGGACAGCTACTTTCATTAAAACCCTGCTGTGTCATGTGTATTCAGCATCCTGCAGTTCAAAATGGCAGCAGGGGCATTTTAAGTAAAGCTTGTCTGACAAGTTTTAATTAAATTGCCCTTGCCACCATTTGAAATGTGGGATGCTGAATACATGTGCTGCTGGAGCATTCTAATTGGAACGCTCTGCTCCGATACGTTCTAATTAGAACACATCAGAGCACATGTGTAGGCACCCATAGTGCCCAGCTAGAGAGGTCCTTTTGCAGGCACTGGATGAAGGATGGACGTCAGCTAAGATCTGAGTGAATCTGTCCAAAATCTGCACTCTGGTAGGATTTTGCTGAGCAGAGGGAGGACCGTGCCAGTTTTCAGAGAAGTGTAGGGCTAGAAGGGACCCTTGCAATAAGGCAGGATCAAGTTTATCTAGACCAGTGGTTCTCAACCTTTTTTGTACCAGGACCCATTTGTAAACATTGATGGCCAACCTCATCCCGGTGCCCCTCACTCCCAGCCCCTCCCCTAGGACCCAGCCCCTCAGTGTGTGGGGCAGGGGGGGGCCAAGCAGCACCTTGCAGGCTGGAACTGTGCCAGCCTGCTAGGGAAAAGCCACAGTTTCCCACATTTTTCTCCTTTAAAGGAGATTCCATTTTTAAAGTTTGTTCGTGACCCTTTCATATGTTCTTGCAACCCATTTTTGGGTCATGACCCACGGGTTGAGAAATGCTGATCTGGACCATCCTTGATAGTGGATTGTGTAACCTGGGCTTAACACCTTCACTGGAGCTTTCTACAACATCCCTTAGGTTGCCTGTTTCACTGTTTTACTATCTTTACTGTCAGAAAGCTTTTCCTAATATCCAATGTAAAACTTTCCTACTCCAAATTAAACTGATCCTTCTCCTGTCACCATTTCCTTGGTAACTATAGCGAACAACTGGTCCCTGCTGCTCTCCTTGTAACAATCCCATGGGTACTGGAAATTTGTTTTCATGGTCCCCTTCAGTCTCTTCTTTTCTAGACTAAATACATCTAGTTCCTTCAGTCTTCTCTCAGAAGCCATCCTGACATCTTGTTCATCTCCTCTGTGCTACCTCCACTTTGTCTAAAACATTTTAAAATAGTGTTGCAGAATTGGGTAGAGTCTAGTTTAGCCTGTGATCCACAGTCTCCTTCAGATCCTTTTTTTTCTGTACCCTTGTTCCTACCCATTTGTATTTGTGTAGCACTTTGCACTTGTCTTTACTGAATTTCATCTTGTTCATTTTGGACCATTCCCTCCAATTTGGATGATCATTTGGAATTCTGAGTCTGTGTTCCTGAGTGTTTATTTCATAGATTTCATAGACATTAGGGCTGGAAGGGACCTCAAAGATCATCAAGTCCAGCCCCCTGCCCCAGGGGCAGAAAGTCAATTAGGGTCAAAGGACCCCAGCAAGATAAGCATAACACCTCTCAGCTTGGCGTTGTCTGCAGATTTTATAAGTGTACTCTCTATTGCACCATCCAAGTAATTAATGAAAATATTGCAATGGAACTGGGCTGAAAACAACAGACCCCTGCTTCACTGCACTTGAAATGCCCTCCCACTTTTGCAGCGAACCATTTATAGTTGCTCTTTGAGTGATTTCTCAGCTAGTTGTGAGCACGTCTTATAGTGATGACATCTAGGCCTGTCTTTTCCTAGTTTGTTTCTGAGTGTGTTATTTGAGACTGTGTTAGAAGCCACATTAAAGTGAAGATATATTCCATCCAGTGCGTCTGCCTTATTCACTAGGCCAGTTAGCCTGCTAAAGGAGGAAATTACCATATTTACTTGATTCCAAGATGCGGATTTTTTCCCATTTAACATGGGGACAAAACCCCCTACTCTTGAAAGCAAATACTTTTTTGTATTTGAAAGCAAGGGGGGGAGGATTTTGCAGGGGGGGAACGACGACAAGCAGCTGTTACCGCATACATAGGCTTAGGTTCTGGCTCCAACCCTGGGCTGGAGCTGAAGCTGCAGCTGCACTTGCAGCTGCATCTTCTGCTTGCCCCCCCCTGCCTCTGCCCCTTTTCTTCCCCCCTCCCTATCCCCTCATGCTTACCCTTGGCTGACAGACTCCATTCCAGCTCTGGCCTGGGGTGTGCAGCACTGGCAGTGTTGCTGGATTCATGCAGCTACTACAGGGCCAGGCTGGGGCTATGCTCTGTGTCCCAGACTGGAACATGGATATAACCTGCCAGTGCTGGAGCAGGGAGAAAGGTGAAAGGCAGGGGGTGTAGAGATAGCAGGGCCATGCACAAAGGGGTGTGAGGGAGGGGCACGTGGCAGGGGCAAGCTGCTTTCCTTTCCTACCACCTACTCCCTTACTGCCTACCTTACTGCCTACCCTCCTACCACTGCTTTCC
>NW_005842760.1:262955-275701 GCF_000455745.1 Alligator sinensis | reverse complement strand
TTTCCCTACTGCAGTGGGGGTGGGGATGAATTTAAGACAGTTCTCCAATAATTATATTCCGTATATGGAAAATTATAGCAAATGTATAAGTCTTCTATGTATAATTATTGGGAAGTGGTCTTAAATTCAGGTAAATATGGCAGATTGGTTTGATGCAATGTGCTCTTCACACATCCATGTTGGCTGTTGTTTTATTATTTTCTAAATATTTAGAAATTGATTTAGATAACAATGAGTTGCTCCAGAATCCTTCTGGGTGTTGGCACTGGATCCTTCCGACTGAAAAGGGACAACTGGTTTGCCTTAGGGCTGATGGTCCCAAAATAGGCCAAGGGACAGTTGTTTACATGCAGCTTGAATGGCAGTTAACTCAAATTAGTCCCAGTTGTCCCAAGGCAAAAATGTTATCTTGGTACTTCACAAGTACAATAAGATCCCAGAATAAAGGGCTTTGTGTGGGCATAGGGGAGAGAATAAGTTTAGCTTCTTTTTTCCTTGTTGAAAAGTAGGTGCTATGCTTGCCTTTCTCTGATCCTCTGGGACCTTATCTTCGCCCCACAAATTCTTGAGCGTGGTCACCAGTAGTTCAGAGTTTACTTTGCCTGTTCCTTCAGTAGTCTAGAATGAATGTCACTAGGCACCACCTCCTAGAAATAGGTCTCTCTCATCTAAGTGTACTTTAGCCTATTCTTCCCCTGTTCTCCTATCTCATTAAAATTAATCTCTCTAAATATCTGGTCACTGTTAAATTTTATGAAAACTGAAGCAAAAAGTCACGGAACCCTCTAGTAGTTTCTGCATTGTCGGTTATCTACTCTCTTTTTTTTGCATGGTAACAAGCATATATGTGCCTTCTCTGGTTTTCCTCTTATTTCTAATATGTTTATAGAACCTTCTCTTGTTGCTTCTTGTGTCTCTTGTCAAATGAAACTCACTTTGTGTCTTAGCTTACATGGATCCCTATGTGCTTGTTGTGCTTTTATACTCATCCTAATCATATTTGTTTCCAATTTTTTATATTATCTGGTTGATTTTCAGGTCCTGGAAGAGCTCTGAAAATCTGTCCTTGGTACAATAAAGAGGTCCATCTGGTTTGTCACTCTGCTTCTGTTTTTCCTTTTGTATTAGGATAGTTTGCCCCTTTGCATGTAATAGTTTCAGTAAGTGCCAAGTCTCCTGCACTCCTCAGACTGCCTTCCTAAGAAACGACCTCTGCAGTTCCCTGAATTTGTTGAAGTTTGCTTTTGTGAAACCTTATTCTGCTACTCTCACACCTTTCTTTCATTAAAATAATGGGCTCTATCATTTCTTTATCACTTTTACCCATATTTCTTTCTGCCTTCAAATTCTAAATTAATTCTTCCTTATTAGTCAGAACTAAATCTAAAATAGCTACTTCACCGTAGCTTTTTCCACCTTCTGAACAAGAAGTTATCCCCAGTACATTCCAGGAACTTGATGGATTGTCTGTCTTGTAGTACTGTTTTTTTTCCAACCAGTATCTGTGCAGAGTCCTCAGTTACCCTCAGGTCCTGTCCTTTGGATGCCTCCAACATTTGCTCACTAAAAGCCACCTGCACCACCACCTCCTGAATAGATAGTCTGTCATAAATCACTTCCATTTTATCATTTGTTTTTTTCCCTCTTATCTTTACCCAGAGTCATTCAGCCAACCTGCCTCTCCTCTTCCAGAAATTCAGAGCAAATGTGTACATCCTGTCACTGCAAGTTCAGGGTTTGCTAGTCTAGACTGGCATGTTTGTAGTGAGCCTTGCAGGGAATGCTGGTAGTGACAGTAGCTTGTGGTTTTAGATGTGTGTACTGTAATAACTTTGTGCTGAAGGCAGTTGTGCAGCATAAAGCTCTGCCCATAGTGTTTGCCCTGACTGGATTTTTCCCCCATCGCACAGCAGAGGTCTGTCTTTTGTGCCTCTTATATATTGATATTCTCTAACTTGATTCCTGTCTTTGGGAACCAGGGCTATCCATAGTAGTTATGAGACAGTTCAGAAACACATCTCCCAAGAATTATTATGATCCCTTGTCTCAAGGATTGCAGTAGGGAGATCATTTGTGCCTCAACAGAGGGATCAAAAATAGGGGGTAAGAGTTATGGCAACAGTTTGCACCTTTTATGAGGAGTTTGCATCCAGTGCATGGAGAAGAGGGTGCCTGGTGCAGTGTAGTGATCCAACAGGCTATTGCAACTGTTGTTTCCCAAACTTACTTGAAGTGCTCCTGTTAAAGGTGAATAGCAGATGGTTTTAAGAAAAATGCTTCAGCTGCCCAATCTGAGTGAAACCTGCCCCAGTCATAGAATCATAGAAGTAGGGTCGGAAGGGACCTTGTAGATCTTCAAGTCCGACCCCCTGCCTGGGCAGGAGAGAAACTGGGCTCAAGTGACCCCAGCCAGGTAGGCATCGAGCCTCTTCTTAAAGACCACCAGGGTAGGAGCCAGCACCACTTCCCTTGGAAGTCGGTTCCAGATCCTAGCCGCCCTAACTGTGAAGTAGTTCTTACAGATGTCTAATCAAAACCTACCCTCCAACAACTTGTGGCCGTTATTCCTTGTTATCCCTGGGGGCGCTAGGGGAAACAAGGTCTCCCCCAAACCCTTCTGGTCCCCCCTAGTGAGTTTATAGACGGTCACCAGGTCCCCCCTCAGCCTTCTCTTGTGAAGGCTGAACAGGTTTAGGTCCCGCAGCCTCTCATTGTAGGGTCTGCCCTGCTGTCCCTGGATCATGCAGGTGGCCCTCCTCTGGACCCTCTCAATGTTGTCCACATCCCTCTTGAAGTGGGGTGCCCAGAACTGGACACAGTACTCCAGCTGTGGCCTGACCAGTGTTGCGTAGAGGGGGAGGATCACCTCCTTGGCCCTACTTGAGATGCACCTGTGGATGCATGATAGGGTCCAGTTGGCCCTGCCGACCGTGACCTCACGTTGTTGGCCCATGTTCATCTTGGAGTCAATAATGACTCCAAGATCCCTTTCTGCCTCCATGCTCTCAAGAAGGGAGTTTCCCCATCTTATAAGTGTGCTGCTGGTTACTACTGCCCAAGTGCAGCACCCTGCACTTGTCAGTACTGAAATGCATCCTGTTTTTGTTAGCCCACCCCTGCAACCTATCCAGGTCTTGCTGCAGTCTTTCCCTTCCTACTAGCGTGCCCACCTCACCCCAAATTTTGATATCAAAATATAGTGCCTCCCTGTAGTTCGAGCAATGGACACCCTTTGCGCAAGCATGCTGTTCTGGCACCACTTTTTCCAGTAATCTGGCAGTTGTGCAGCAGCAGATCTCCACTGGGGAGTTGGTTTTCTAGTCCCATTTGATGTCAAGTAAAGTATAGGTGGGGCCTCTGCTCCAGCATGGCATTACTTAATTCCCTTTGTAATATTTTGTCTTGATAGCATTTATACACAAAGCCCTTCTTGAAATCAGCCAGCAGTGCAAATTGTTGTCTGTGAATTGGCTGTGAGCATCCTAGGCTTTGTGGATCTGGATGCTGAGGAACAAGGCAGGGAGTTAAGCTTTTTTACCCAGGGAGAGCACACCCAGGAGCAAATGGGCAGGTAAAGGGTTTCCCAGTCCTCTGGTGTCATGATCAAGCCAGCAAACTGAAAGGAGACAGAAAATAAGGAAAAATGTGGGACCTTTGTGTTAAGGGGAATAATTGTGGAACCAAAGTTACCCAGGAAAATAAACAGGTTGAAGGGTGGGAGGACTTGGAGTGGACTCTTGCATCATGTCTTAGAACTCGACTGTTCCTTTTCCCTTGTAGAGATTGAGACAGCTCCACGATGACAGGGAATCGGCTTCTGCCTCATGGGATCCATGCCTTGTTTCTGCTCAGCATGGCCTGTGAAGCCCATCAGCCCACAGGGAGCCATGCTGTCTCCAGTGCCAATCCACTGTGTGAGAAGGAGGTTGAGTCCTGGGGAAACCTGTTCAGTGGAGAGCGACTGGATGCCTGGATCTGTTCTCTGATTGGCTCGGTCATGGTGGGGCTGAGTGGGGTTCTCCCCTTGCTGGTAATTCCCCTTGAGACAGGAGCCACTCTGCGATCAGAAGGTAAACCTCCTCTGTGATGCCTCCCACCCCAAATGTTAAGGCAGGCTGCTTACAGACATAAAAAACAAAACAAAACAGTGCTTTCCTTTCAGCTCAGCGCACCCCCTCACCGAGCACAGTGCATTCCCAAATGAGGTATCGTGTTAGTTTGACTCAGCTTGTCCAACATCTGTATAGATCATGTGCTTCAGCGGGGCTTTTTGGCACTTCTATCTAATAGCTAATTGAATCCGTTTTAGACAAACGTGCCAAAAGGCCCTGCTGAAGTGCCTGATCTATACAGATGCTGGGGAGCTGGGTGAAAGCACTGCGCTGCTTCTTCTGGTAAAGTGCTGTTTTGTTTTAGTTTCCACCCCCACCCCCTCCAAACGCCTGTTGACAGCCACGCTGACCAGTGGGTGTGGTGTTCTTATGTCTAACACAGGAATTGGGATCTTCTTTGTGCCCTAGACATGCTGCCTGCTTAAATGCAGGCAAATCCATTCCTGTTAAAAGACCAATTCCTATAATTTGGGTTCTTAGTCTTCTGGTGGAGAGCTTATGTATCCAGTCTGGATACTGGAGACAAGTTTGTTTCCACACATCCTCACTATTTTTTCCCCTTGGGACCTGGCAGACCATGTTTGATCATCAGGCTGGGCTCTGAGTGGCTTTTTCTGTTTGTCTTCCAGCGGGATCCTGTCGCTTGAAGCAGCTCTTAAGTTTTGCAATTGGTGGACTGCTGGGAAACGTGTTCCTGCATATGCTCCCAGAGGCCTGGGCCTATACCTGCAGTGCCACAGCAGGTAACACTGGGGTTGCACAAGTGCCTGATGGCCTAGAGCCTGTCCTGGGCACTGACTGCCCTGGGGTTTGTGTGAATCATTTTTCCAAAGAGGTCCCCAGAGGATGCCAGGGGACTTTGGCCTTTTTCCCTGCTTCTGCTCTTGGGGGTCCCTTCAGCAAAGGCTCTTGACTTTGGAACTCACTTCTGTGCTACATTCCTTGGCCTAACAGTACTCAGATCTTTGCTTAAGGGCTAGTTGGGGACTGACTTTCTTTAGAGTGTGTGAGCAGTGGGAAGGGAAGCAGAAGGTGCAGCTACCTGAACCCCCAGTACACCAGCTGCTCCAGATGGGGTGGATCTGGCCTGACCTGAGCTAGAGCTTGAGAAACAACTGATACAGCCTTCACCATTTCCAGTAACAGTTTCCTAAAGAGCCCATGGAAATGTATGGTGATTATGTCTTTGCACTTGGGTAAACAAGGGTCATGGGAGGCCGACTGCTGACTGGACCTTATAAATAGCTGCTCAGTAAGAAAGGAACACCTTCTGACTCATTTGAAACAGTTCTGCAAGGAGCTCAGGTCTCAGCATTTCCTGTCCCAGGATTGAGATTATGTTTATCTGTGTCCAATCCTGATGGGAATCCAGGAATCCTTTCCCTGATGAGAATGTAGGGAACACAAAGATGACCTGAACTTCCCAGAATCTGTTCCCACCTAAGCAGTAGGAATTAAAAAATATTGTCTGCAAAGCTCTGCTGATTAACTGTTTCTTTCCCTTTCTCACTGCCCTGGTGGAGCTGATAGAGCTGTGTACCAGCGCTCTGGCCCCTGTGACTGCACCTTTCTGCCTAAGCATGTTCATTCTACTTTTAGTCGTGTCCCTAGGTTTTAAGCTTCTGGGTTTGCATACTCCACACATCTATGCTTCTGGCGTACCACAGTCTTTGCCCCTCCAGCCAGGCTGATTGGAGAATAATAGGAGAGGTTCATCCCTAATTAGAAGGAACATTTTATAGTTAATAATTTGCTCGGGTGTGGCAGGATGTTGAAGACAAGTCTTTGGTTCAGCTTCCTGAGGCACAAACTTTCCTGTTTGGGCTTGCTGCTCAGTCAGACTTATCTGTAGGATCTGTGCTGACACAGACATCCCTGCAACCTCTGGTGGGAGACTCCACTTTTGCTCAGCTTCACACAGCTTGCTGTGGAGCTGGACACAAGGGAAAATTCCATAGCATGATGGGAGATGGGCAGGACACCACTGCTGAGTTTTGGGATACTGAGGACTGTGGCTGTAGAGGGCATTCTTGAGTTGGGGATGA
This sequence comes from Alligator sinensis, assembly GCF_000455745.1. NCBI lineage: Eukaryota > Metazoa > Chordata > Crocodylia > Alligatoridae > Alligator > Alligator sinensis. The sequence goes on along the minus strand of NW_005842760.1, from coordinate 269,544 downwards.
GCACTGAGGCACTGTTCTGTGCTTCTCATAGGGCCAAAGGAAATGTCCTTGCCCCATGTTCTTGTCTCAGGCTTCTTGGTCACAAACTGAGCTGCAGGGGCATTCCCTGTTAGCCACCTTGAGGTGCCCTGAGGGGTTTTCTTTGTTTTCTAGGAGAAGGACAGAGCTTCCATCAGCAGAAGCTTTTAGGTCTCTGGGTGATCATTGGCTTTCTGACCTTCCTGGTGCTGGAGAAGATATTTTCAGAGAACGATGAGCAAGATCGGCTCGGCACAGTGAGTGTATGACAAAGTGGGGAGAAGTCATTAGCTCTGGAAGATGTAGGATAGGAAAGGACTCCTCCTTTGTTTGAGGTTTGGTGTGTTCACTCCAGGGTGATAGAGTTCCTCATTTTAGCATAGTTTTCTGCTTCCAGTAGTTAGGCTCCTGACTGCTAGGCCCCCTTTCTCTTTCAGGTCCAGCTGGGTTTCTGCTCTGCCAAGTTTTAGAGCTCTATTTCATGAATACCTATTCATGCCTTCTTGCTGAGCCCATGGCCTAAGGGTGGGCTCTTCCCTTCTTTTTGAGTGGAATTTCTTTCTGCTTCCCTGTGTTTGGGAGGATATTCTTTTGGCCTATATGATTGGCAGATCACATACCAGAAAGATCTTTTAATTGGCCAGTTGATACAATGTAGTAGATCAGACAGGAGTTGCCCAGTAACAAAGGGGCAATTGGTCATTGTTTCTACACATGCTGTAGTCCATCTCCTGCATACTTCTGTTTTTAACATTGAAAAATAAATGCAACTTTTGATTCCTGGTTCAGTGCACTTCAGCAAACTTTGCTGCTTCCGAAGCATTTGAACTGGCCTTGGAATATTTATAGGCTGAACCCTAGCTGGCTGCTGATATTACACAATAAAATTGTCATTTAGATTATCATCTCACTTCCACAAGGGCACGTCAATTTTTGTCAGAATTTTTATTCACTCATATACTGAATAACTGAACCAACCCTATGCATCAGCACAATCCAGCATGTGGGGGATGTTATCCAGCCTGTGGGACTGCTTAGGTCCAGAAGTTTAGTGGCATGGTAGTAGTGGCAGCTTTAATTGCCATGGTGCTGTGCTCTGCTGTGGTAATTAATCATGCCACTGCTCACCTGCTGCCAAATTTCCAGACCTGTGGAGGGCCCTGCCAGCTGGATGACACAGTTCCATGGGCTGTAGGTTGAGTACCTCTGGTTCACATGGGTTTGTCCAGTGTGCTCAGATTTTCAGTACATTAATCCAAATTCAGTAATTTTGCATAAAACTGCCCTGATATTTTTTTCATGTCTCAAGGTTGTGATCAGCAGGCCTTGGTACTGAAGGGTATTGGGATTATGCCTTGGGGTGGAAGGATTAAGAGTAAAAGGAAATTTCTTCTGTCCTATCTGCATGCTTGGTCTGTGGGGTAAGAGGGAAGTAGCGTAACAGTTGCTTCTCTCCTGACTCAGGACAGTGATTCCAGAGCACCAGCCAAAAGGGTTCCAAATGGAAGCAGCTTCTCTCCGCAGAAGGCAACAAGCACAGTCCAAAGAACAGGAACAGGTGTGACTCAGTGTAATGGTTCCTCTCATCAGTCTCACCCACCTGACAGAAAAATCAAGGTAAATGGCCAGCTGGCAAAGCCCATACTGCAGCAAAAAGGGTACACAGTGTCCTCCATGTGCTCCCAAGTGAAACTGCCTTTGTTTTAAAAGGGGAGGGGCTTGAAATTCAGTCAGGCTGTGGAGGCTGCTACATTTCTTGGTAGTTAAACCACCTGGTCTAGTGGATTGTGGAAAAAGCCACTTACTTTTTTTTAAGTGTTCTTTTTATGGGTGATTTGCAGAGTAGTTTATTCAAATCTGAAACCTCCAAGCACCTGGAGCAGATTGGACACCTTTTCCCTCTAAAATGTTATATGTGAAACTACATCAAAGTCCCCAAAAATGATGCTTTTGAAAGTCAGGAAGTACCGTTATGTCTTCATAACCCGAGCCCCACCCTTTCTGCATATGCAAAACCACACCTAGGCTTGCGCATCTGACCCAGACTTGCATTACTGCACAAGGTCAGAAGCCTTCAAGATTTGCTACCTACATGGCTAACTCCTACTTAATCCCTCTTGAAATCCAAAGTGATATGGGAAATGCCTATAGTCTGCCTAAATTCCTGATTCTTAAGGCAAGGACATAGCACACACTTAGTGACATTTGCTGTCAGCCTCCACTCAGCTCATTATAAAATATAGCTGGTGGCTGTGCCTACCTTTTGTCCAGTAGCCTGATGATTAGACCATTTGCCCAGTGAGCGGGGCATACTGATCTCTAGACCCTCATCATTCTGAAGGAACACAAACTCACATTTTCCTTCTCCTAGGACTGTGACATAACCCCCAGGCTATGCACTAGGCTGGGTGAGGACACCTTTCTGTTTAAGTTAGACCATTAGGTAGTCAAGAGTGCAAGTTCCATGGGGCCAGAAGGAGAGCAACCCAGGAGAGAGTGTAACTGTAGCCTGGTAGTTATGGCAGTGCCCTAAAAGAGGAGAGTCTAGGTTTGCAGTCCTTGCTGCCAAGGAAATTTCTTTGTTTTCACGAATGACTGTTTCATGCAAAACGTATGAATGGTCTTGGCAGCAGGGAATAAAACCCAGGAATCCCCCCCTCTCAGGGCAGTGCCTTCCTCACTGGCTGATGTTCATGCTCCCTCTTGTTTGCTTTTCTGGCCCTATGAATTTTTCACTCTAGCTGCTGCCAAAAAAAATAATCTCACCCTCCTTAGAAGTCATATAGATGCGTCTTTTGCACCTAAATGAAATAATAGGGGATCCATAAGGGCTTGTGACTTTTTTCACAGTATCTTTGTTCATTACAGAAACATCAGAGCTTTTCTGTTTCTCCCCCGGCTCAGGGTTTCCTACTGACTTGCAGCAGTAGGTTCCATTGCATAGCTACATTTGTCCTGCATTGTGAGCAGAAATTCTCTCCCTAGCTGTGCAGTTCACGAGCATATTGTTTGTTCTCAGAATGTAAGTGGCACAGGTTTATAACTGTCAAATCAAAACCAAGTTTTCTACGAGGCTCCAAGGTTTTGCTTTTTGTCTATGAGAGCTTTCACCCAAGCCACGGACAGAAAAGGTTATGGCATTTTAATCATGAAGTGTGTGTTTTCTCTACTTGCACTCTGAGTAGGCTGAAGCATTTTTGTTTAAACTTAAATAAATGATTGTTACCATCCTTTGAGCAAAGCCCAATCCTGGAAAATCTCAGTGTGAAGAAAAATTTCAGTTAGCTACATGTGACTGGAAACAGCGGGTAAGAATGAAAACAGAAAGCAATTTGCAATGAAATCTAGGGATGTTGCTGCTCCCATTCTTAAAGAAATACCCACAAAGAGATTGTTCTGTTTTTTTTTCCTTTTTATGTCTGCATTTCCCCCCTAAATTTCATGTTGTGTTTTTTTTCTTTTTTGCATATAGTTAGGGTTGATTCTATTTTTATCCAGTAATTATTTTAATTTTTACATTAGTACTTGTGTGAAGTGAGATGGCAAAAACATTCTCTATGTTAACCCTGATTTCACCTGTTCATAACTTTTCAAAGCATTTCTCTTACGCTAAGATTTATGTTTCATCCAAACACAATTTTATTGGAAAGTTTCAGCAAAATCCCTTTAACTTGCTCCACTTCTACTAATCCCTTAGAACAGGTTATCTTTTAAACTTCTCCTATAATTAACTTTTAAACTTGTCCTGTTCATTTCCTACCCTTTGTTTTCATACTTAGTTGTAAGTATACTTGATGTTTGAAAATCATTTGAAAATCACAAAGATGTTACTTTGGGGCAGTAGATAATGCCTCTAATTAGGAGTTTGCACTTTAAGAGATGAATATTCTGGGGTAAAAAACACCACTATGAGAACAGGTAACAGAAGCCACTTGCTGTTCCAGACATGGTAAAGCTGGAGAAACACTGAAGAAACACTCAAGCCATCTCCTAGAAATAAATCCGTGCCTGTCTGGCCTGGTGAAAGTCAATAAACAACTTCACCTACTTCTAACAGGAATGATTGGGTCCTCCTTCAGAGGCATGTAAGCCTGCCAACCCACATAAAAAGAAAACCATTTCAGCCTCCCATTCCTAAGAAAAATCATGAAACTCAATGGAACTGCTGGACTTCACCAAACAGCCTCAATGCGTAGCAGCTAGACTCCCTGATCAAGACCCTCTAAAAATGCAGGCCTTACTGCACTAATAGGCAACCTCCTTATGGCAAAGTGAGCAGATCATACCTTAGTGTTCAGGCTACTCAACCTCTGCAGCATCCAACAGTTGACCCCAATTTACTGTTGACTTGTATACATAACATAATTTGAGTTAGCTTAGCTTGACAGTGTCTTCAGCCAGCTCAGAGTGGTGATGGAAAACTGCTCCATGTCTCTCAGTTTTCACCAGCAGAGTTCTACAGTCTTCTCTCTCTCCATAAATTAAATTTACAAGACCACTTTGGACAGGTGGTGAGATACCACCTCTTCACTGCTCGCAGACACTTAGCTGTATGGCTGCACATGTAGAAATAAACTAACACTATTGCAAGGATGTCCCAATGGCCATGGGAGATCAGCTGCTAGGCTATGAGTAGCAGGCTCATGGCTCACTCCTCCTACCTCCTTCAGCTGCTGGCTTGGACAATAAACTAGTCACAATGGCCCACATAGTGATCTTCCCCCTCTAAACTGGTTTGTGCTAACTCACTCTGGTCTAAAAGCAGAAGCAAAACAGCAGCTCTAACTTGTACTAAATTTTAGCTGTCAGTATTGACAGTCTGTGCTCCGGTCCCTCCACTAACACTGTACTGATCGTGCGGCCACTCAAAACCATTAGTAGGTCAGGACCCTGCTATACCAATGACTGCATATCCATCTCACCAAAACTACTGTACTCCTTTAGGATTATGCAGCTGATAATGTACATGAAAACAAGAGAGGCTGAGTTCACAAGAAATGAGCCTTCTGAAACAGGTTTGATAGATCTGGAATCTTGGTCACTTTTAAGAAAGCTTTCCCATCTCTCTAGGTGGTTTCCTGTACTTTATTTAAGCCAAAATGAGTGATGCCTCAAGCAGAGTTTTCTATTATGTGGATGAAAAGATGACTTCATGAAGCCCCTTAGGAACCTTGCTCTGTAGCACTAATCATCTGTATAACACTTTAACAAAGACTACAGATACAGGCATCTTACTAAAAAAGAGAACACTAAAAAAGAGAGACATTTGCATGTGTTTATCAGGTTATGTGAATAAGCACCAGCCAACTCTAAAGGATGGACAAACAAACAATTAAGAGTTTAAAAGGGGTTGGGTCTTTCTGTGGAGCAGCTGACATGAGGTAACTGTCAATAGGCGTGTCTTAACCCATGGTAAATGAAAGCTAAACCAGGGCAGTTCAGCTCTTGGTGAAACAGGATTAAGTATCAGTGGTTTAGCTTTCACTCTGTGGGGTAAGGGTAGGCAAATGGACTTGTTACCATGGAGCAGCTGATGTATGGTAAATCCTCAGTTCCCTTTAACATACTGTAATGTGTCTGTTTGTCCATACCCTTAGAGGAGGTGTGAAAGGACTGCAGGGGTTTGTTTTTAAGCCACAGAAAAATAACTTCAACCATGTTGGATTTGCCACACTATGCTTCTCACCTTTCGCATGGGAGGCATTTGACAGTTTAATATATAACTGTATATTTGATGAGCAAAGAGGCTTGGCTTATATTGACAGACAAGGTTCTTTGGGTAAATGTGATATCTTTTATTAGACCAACTAAATAGTTGGAAAAAATGCTCTTTGCAAGCTTTCAGGCACACACACCCTTCTTCAGGCACAAGGAGAGTCTGCTGGTGTTTGTGAGCTGTCCTGCTTTGGTTTTTACTGTAACCCAGCAGCCACCTCTAAATTAGCGTTTGTTGCTTGGAATCTCTGATTGCATTATCATCATATTTAGTCCTGCACTCTTAATTCCATTTTCATTCTTTAGCAAGTCTCTCTTCCTCCTTCTTTTTCTGTCTCTGGAGCTATTTCCACTTCTGATGTCACTTTCCTGTTTTAAAGCTAAATGTGACACCACGCAGTTAGACTGGAGCACAGATACAGGGTTCAAGCCACTGAACAGTGGTGCCTTGCTGCTACCATGTTTAATCTGTCCCAGAGTGTCTAATCTGTCTCTTGGCTGGATTTAGAGCTTTCTGCCATGGACCTCATTCTGTTCTATCACTTACCAATTTCTCTGACTTCTCCCTGCAGATCAGTGGGTACCTCAACCTACTGGCCAATACCATTGATAACTTTACACATGGCCTGGCAGTGGCAGCTGGCTTCCTGGTTAGCAGAAAGGTAAGATTCCTACAACTACCTACCTGCTGACTTAGAGATTTGGGGGGGGGTCTTTTCTCATGTGTACCCTATACCTTTGCAGAAAAGGGCTCAGCGAGCCACCCCCCTTATTTGCATCTACTAAGAATTTGGTTTACTGGTGAACCCAATAAGGAACAAGCCTGCTCTGGCCTTCAGGATAGGCCTGTTCTTTG
>NW_005842760.1:253899-262924 GCF_000455745.1 Alligator sinensis | reverse complement strand
GCAGTAGACCAAATTCTTAGTAGATGCAAATAAGGGGGATGGCTCGCTGAGCCCTTTCAGACCAGGAAATCCTGGTCACCTGTACTAGGAAGCAGGAAATGGTTCTCTCATACACCCCTATGCTGAGTCCTTAATCTAGGGCAGCCATAGTTTGTACAGTAAGGGGGGAGAAAGGTTTTGAGCAGGCACCTGCTGCCTGTACTCTTAACCCCACTAAACTAGAAAATCACATTCAAACCAACTTATTTTATCTCCTACAGGTTGGGGTTCTAACCACCATGGCAATCCTCCTGCATGAAATACCACATGAGGTGAGAGGGTTCTGTAACCTACTATCAGGGGAGAGCTACAGGGGTGCTCTGTTTATGGCAGGAGGTTTGGGTCTTGTCTGTAGCAGACAGCAGTGCTCCATATCCAGGAAGAAGGCTGGGAGAAGTTCTCTGCTTTCCATCCATCCTCTTGGTCCTTGGAGGAGCTGTTACCTTTTGGTACTGACTCTAACCTGTTATGTTCCCCCTCTTGAACTCTCTTTCTTGCTGGTGTTGGCTTTTATGCTTGGGATCAATAACCACTGACTCTGGGTTCCCTTAGGTAGGAGACTTTGCCATCCTGCTCCGGGCTGGGTTTGACCGCTGGAGTGCAGCCAAGATGCAGCTTTCCACAGCTTTGGGGGGAATTCTAGGGGCCTGCTTTGCAATCTGTGTTCAGTTACCTAAAGGAGCAGGTAAGTGTAACTGGGGCTATAGGGGGAGCACTTATTTACTGTCATATCCCTTTGTGTCTTGTTGCCTTTCTGGCAGACAAGGTTTTTTGGGTAGATGTATATATCTTTTAATAGACCAACTGAATAGTTGGAAAAAATGTCTTGTTGCCTTTCTGTTTTTTTAATCTTCCTTTGACATTATTAATAACAATTTCCACTGTCTGTGCAGGAGAAACCGTAGCTTGGATTCTTCCATTCACCTCTGGGGGATTTCTGTATATTGCCTTGGTGAATGTCGTGCCTGATCTCCTGGAGGAAGAGAATCCTTGGTAAGTGCTCCAATAGAGATAAAGAAGAGAGCAAGCTAATAAACCTCCCTGGACTCCACACTTCTGTTCCTGGGAGCATGTGAGTGCTCTTCCTAAATCCTGTGAGCATGTCAGATGGTACCTAGACAGACTACTGTGCTCACTTTATGTTCCAGAAGATTTGCTAGTTGATACTGGGCACAACAATTGAAAGCTACTTCAGCCTATCCCCAGTGTAACATGCTGGCTTCTACATGCTTTGAGCTAGCCTGCATGTGTGACTGGATTAGGATCCTAGAGTTTAAATGAAACAGCAGTGTACGGTTCCATTGAAGCTGTTGCCTATCCCCTGCCCTCTGGGTGTCCACTCCTCCCTTTCTTCTCTCCAGTGCATTGCTTTAATGTTTATCATCATTTGGTAGGAAATTGGTATTGACAGGGGGAGGTGGGTCCCACATCAGGTGGTGTTTGGCTCCAAATGGGTTCTAACTGCCCAAACTCTGTGATCTGTATTGATTTATTTTCAGGGTGAGGAGTACAAACACAGGCAGGACGTGTGCACCTATCTTTTAATACATGCTGGACTATACACAATACTTTCAGTGCTTGGGTAATGCAGCAATAGTTATATATTTTCATCCTTCATACAACACATACTCCCTATGAGAAGAAATAATTTTTCAGCAGATGAATTTGTCACAGGCTTTCAGTGGAGAACACTGAAACAAGTGGCAGAACTGGTGCATGTGCTTCATTATTACTCTTTTACTCTTGCTCCCTCTACTAGCCTTTTCATTTCCAGTTACGTTTTAAACCACTTAGAAGTTCCCATTGCAGGGAGCTAGGAACTATTCTCTGTCAGAGAGACTGCAGACTAGTGTGACTTCACAATTCCCATTTTCCACCACAACATTTTCCTTCCCATTTCAGTATGCTCCCTTGATTTTACAACCCCTCCACACTTGCTTTTCTGAAATCCAATCTGTTTATGTTACTATATTCACTGGCAAACCCATTACTGTTGTTATTGGTACTGAACTTTCACAGTGATCACTGTACTGGAAAGCATTCTTGCTGCTTCCAATATCCAGTTGTGCCTCCTGTTGGACTTATTTCTCAGCCCCCTCACTGCATTGGAAAAGGAAGTGTTGCAGACATCTGCTGCTCTCCTAAAGTTGGTCATCTTGTCCTTGTGCCAATTCAGTGATGAATCTGGAGGTGCAAAGAGTATAGGAGATGGAACTCTAAAGCCTCTGAGCTAATGTGGACTTGGACTGGTGTCTGACCCACTCTAATTCTATTGTTTCTTCCCCAGGAACTCCCTGCAGCAAGTCCTTCTCCTGTGTGCAGGCATTATGGTCATTGTGTTGCTCTCAGTCACTATAGAATGACCTCCGCTCAGACATTATGGCACTTCCCAGAACTGCTGCATTGACTCTGATTTGTTACAAAGCAATAAGGAACACTAATGTAACTTCCTGTATATCCATGTGTGGATCTGGCTGCTAGCGTGAGAGGCAGGTGACAAAGGAGTCATTAGACATGCTGGACTCCATCCCCTGGCTCTTTTATTCGTGCTCCATTAACATCCGACAAACTGGGACTTCCAAAGTCATCATTCTTTGGAGCAGAAGACTTTGAGGAGCAAAAATGAACTAAACAACTACTCCAAGGGGAATGGAGTTTTTCATTCTGGAGTAAAAACGTAATGGAACTGTACTTCCCAGGATCCTGCGTAAAGATCCCTGTAGCTGGTGAAGAGGCAGGGTCTATTTGTCACCTTAGACTTGGGGAGAGAATAAATGTCCCAAAGCAGCTGCAAACCACTAGCTTTCACCAGCGCAACCCTTTTAGCAGGAGCAAAGGTGCTATCAAAACCCCTGAGATGCAGAGGAGTGGAGAACAGCCATCTCCCTCATTTACCAATAGTGTTGTTTATAAGAGAGTGTCAGCCTTGGTAATCCACTTCTCTGGCTTCATTTGCCATAGTTTGATGTCACAGTTGGGTCAGATACTGGGGCAGTTGGGATGAAGTTGGGGTGGTCATGCTCAGTATGGGAGTCTGTTTGCCTCAGCCTTAACCCCTCCAGCAGTTCAATACAGCCTGGGTTCTTATTTGGAAAAAGGCAAATAAATACTTCTGGTCAACCCAAGCAGTCAGTTCACCTATATCTGGGGAGAGAGTCACTTAGTAACTGCTGGCCATGTAAATCCTCTCCTCAGCTGTATGTAAGTGTAAGCAAGGTCTGTGCTCTGATCTCTGTGAGAAGAGATAGAGAAAAGAGAACATGCTGACTATACATAAAGAAAAAGATAAAGCAGAGAAAATTGTCTGTACACGTAGTAAAGAGAAACAAAAGGGTTCAAAAAATGAAAAATTAATCTGAAATCACTGTTAGCTAAGCTGGAATGAAGAAAGAAATGAGAGGCTGACAGCATCATGCCTGTAACAGGAATTTTGTTCCATGGTGTTTATTCAATTTGATGGTCATTTAAATAGACAAGTGAAATTTAACCTGACTGGTGGAGGTGACCAGCTCCAATACCCCTGTTTGTGTTTTTCAAAGGCACGCTATCCCTTAGGCCTTGTCTACATAAGAAAGTTGTACTGATTTTAACAAAACCTGTTTTTAAACCAACAGAGTATAATTAATATAATCACTTTGTTACAGGTATGAAATGCGTGCCCATGGCTAGAGGTATAAAACTGTCTCAAACTAGTCGCTCCCAAAGGGTGTGCTGCAGCCTGCTAATGTGCTGCAAGAGCAGTGAAAGCGTGATACAAGAAATGAGCTGGATCAGGCCACAGCTGTGCTGACCCATGGACCAGTGACTGAAGTGTGTTGCCAATTTTAATCCAGGAAAAAAAGTGTGCCCCAGGTATCAAAAATGTGGTAAACACTACTCTAAACAGAGTTTATTAAAATCAGAACAACATACTGGACTATACAGGGCCTTACTGAAAGTGCTCTTTCCTGTTACACTTCAGTATGTCTAATGCTCCTGAAGAGGTGAGTCTGAATCAGAGTAACAGGCCAGGCCTAAAGTGCTGCCAAGAGCAGGTGCCCTCTATTTCTTTAGAACAGGGGTGTCAAAAGATACGCATCACAGGCTGGATGTGGCCCATGGAACCGTACGATCTGGACCATGGGTCTCGGGCTGAGCCTGCATGCCACATGTGGTTTTGTGCTTGCCCCAGCCACGTGCTACACAGTGTGCAAGGCTGCCACCATCGGCCTGTGGAGCTGTCTCCATCGGTGCTTCATGCAGCACTGACCTGGTCTGGAGCATACGCTGCATGCAGTGCCTGTGCTGGACCAGCTTTGCAGGCTGGCTTTGAAGCTGATCTGAATCAGGCCCACAAACTGGTCCTGTGCATTGGCCGCTGGTCCTACACTCCTCATTCATTGGCTGCTGGTCCTACACTCCTCACTCCCACAGACTGGTCCTACACTCCTCATTCAGTAACGGGGCTGGATGAATTTGATATCCCTGCTTTAGAACATGGGTGTCAACCTCACCCCTCCTCATAAGTTGGATCCAGATGCAGTGGTAGAGCAAGTGGCAGCAGCATGGTAAGCATTGGCCTTGGTACAGGAAGCAACATGACCATTGCTACAAACATGAATTTCCAAAAGGACTCTCCATACCCCAGATTTTGGCACAAGTCCCTGCCCCAAATTCCTGATTCCTCAGGCCACTGCTTACCCAACAACATGGCTCCACGGGTTGGATCTGGCCCATGGGCAGTAAGTTTGACACTACTGTTTTAGAGCTCTTGAACTTTGATCTTTTCCATGGTAGCTTACAGGCTACCTTCTGGAGAGAGCCTGAGAGCTGCTGCTTGTAGTTCCCTCCATACAGGGACCATTAAAATATCTTCAGCTTTTCTTTAACCCACCTTGTATCGTGAACCAGATGTACTGCAGCCACGAGAGAGGCTATTTCAGTGCAGCTTTCATGTACAGTTGAAAGCTGCCTTTCCATGACAGCTGCTGTCTACATCCTCCAGCTGTCATGTGCTCCAGTCCAGCATCCATCTCTCTTTCCAAGCAGCTGTGATGATTAATAGTTCTTAGGTACTCAGTTCTGTTGCTCTGTGGCTGTTTTCCTGGAACTTGGAGCTAAACCAAGCCCTTGGTGTGGAAGTTGAAGAAACATGTCTGTGTACAGTGACATTGTCCAACATTATTCAAAACGTTTTGTTAAAAATCATGATGACATCCAAGTCAAGTGCATTGCAAGATGAGTACCCAGGGTTTGGTGCTAGTATACCGGTGCTGGGTTTGGCTTAGAATGCAAGCCTCAGTGCAAATTCAGTATTCAGGAATGCAAAGTGGATGACACCAAAGCATTAATCTCTGAACTGTTTCTACTGGCTGGCAGCCCAGGCCTGGCCTCTGTCTACAGGTCTTGGGAAGCTGCACCCGCTGGGTTAGCCTGGGGCTCTGGGAGGGGCTGATTAGCTGTTCTGCTGCAGGCAGCACCAGCTCTGAGCCTAAAGGGTAGGTGCTGTGGCAAGGGACAAATAGTCACTCTGCCATGTTTGTCACTTTTGGAAATGCAGAGAGAATCCTATTTTCTAGCTTTATTTTTCCAGCTGCTCTTATGCGTTTTCCCATTCGTCTGTATTGATCTGATCTGCATGGAGACAATAGAGATGAAATAAATGGTTTTGAGTATGTCTGTGGTTTTGATAAGCAACTTTTTTTCATTTTATGCCCTGCGGATCACAGAGCAAAACCCCTGACCCTGCTGTTATCCATCCTCTTCGTAAGCCCTTGTCATGCTATCTAATCCTGAAGCCTTCACTTCTGAAAGCTCCTCAAGTCTCAAACCATTATTATGCCTGCTGTTATAACATGTACATGGATCAGCAGGGATGTGGTCTTATCACTGTTGTCTTACAATATGTGTAGTCTGTGATGCATCTGCAGAGTGTGTAACAAGAATTTTTTCAACCCAGGCAGTACATATATGACAACCCACAGTCTAAATTATGTGATATCCAAAGTTTACTAAGGAAACTTAGTAAAAATCTCATGGGAAGATGTTTTTCTATTCTCCAAATAAGAACAGATCAGAGCGGGTAAGATGTGGTGCCCTAAAAAGGTAAGATCCCTCTTAAAGTGTTATCAAGTGATAAGAGCATATGTTGTTACATACTTGACATAAAATCCTGAAGAACAAAGATGGGAGAGGTGATTACAAGGAGTTGATCTATGTTGGCTGTACGTTTGTTGGGTTAGGACAAGGCTGTCCAAGTTCTTATAAGCCAGGGGCTACAGCAGCAGGGGCCACAGCACTGCTCACCTCCCCAGCTGCTAGCTCCCTTTGCATTACATGGGCAGGCAGTCTCCTCAGCTACTGCAGCACACAGGTGGGCAGGCAGCCTTCACCTCCCAACTGCTGCACCAGGCAGGTGGGTAGCCCAAGTGAAAGCAGGAAAAAGGGAAGCCTGGAGACCCCAACAGCAGCAGAAGGAGCGTTGGGGCTACAGATAGGATCCCTTGTAGGCCACCAATTGGACAGGCCTGTTTTTAGGAAATGTCAGATATCTTGACTTCTGTGAAGTTTAGAGAGGATTGCTGGGATAATTCCAATTCATGGATCTTCCATTTAATCTTTAGAAATGCTTCTTAATTACAGATGTAACTAAGCTTCTGATATGACTTGTGCACGAATATCTCTAAGAATATCAACTCTGCAACTTCCCTTTATGACTGTAAATCACTAATCAGAGAGATCACATCTGCACAAGAAAAGCCAGCCATTGCAGAGAACCCTTGTTAAATTGTGGTTAAACCATGACCACAGCTGTCACAGAGTTCCCAGATGCAGCTAGGTCTTTTATATGATGGTGAAGAGGGACAGCTGTCTTCTGAGCAGGCTCTCTGTGTGTAATATGGCTATGTAGACTGATTTCTGGTTGAGGGCCTGCAAGAACTAAGAAGGAAAAGAGAATTCTCTCCGTGTCAGGTCTAGCACAAGCAGGACAATCTCAGAGATAGCATGCCTCAATCTTCCACTGTGATGGCATTTTCACTTGGTTCATGACCTCCATCCTAACCTGAGCCCAGCCACTGCAACTGAATTTCGGTGAGCCTTGGAACCTCTGGTTTGAGAACTGCTGTTCTAGAACATGCATGGTTCTGTTCCTGAGAGTAATTTCTATTGTGAGGGTGAATAAGACTTTTTTTAAAATCCAACTAATCAAGTATTGTCCAGAAAATGGTTAAACAGACCTTTCAAGCCTATAATTTTGATTTGTAAAAGCAACGTCCTAACAACTGACTTCAGGGAGCAATCAGTTTGCAGCTAGAGCAGTGGGACTCAACCTTTTTTGGACTTGAGGCACCCCTCTAACTTTTGTGAATTGAATGGCACCCAAATAAAAAAAAAACGAATTTGTTTATTACAGTACTTATGTCCTTACACAGGGGCAGGGCAGTATGGGTGCCAGATCATCTAGGCGTGGACAAGCCTGAGCCAAAATAATCTGCTTAATTTATCTGCTTGCCTTTTCACACCTTGCTTATCTCCTAACGCTTTACAGACACCCTTCATCCAATAGCACCCCAGTTAAGAATAATTGAACTAGAGGAATAAGTCCTATGAAACAGCCAGAAGCAGAAGGGATGTTTTTGCCTCTGGACATGTATTTAACTAGTGACTCAGATGTAGCCTACATTTGACTGCATAAAATAGATTGGTATTTTCTGCTTTTTAGGCCTCATTTCCCATATGGTGGTGGGTGAGAGAGCACTATAAACAAATGCAGCTGCTGCTTTTTGTATCTTGTTGATATATATAAATCAGGCTTGAGCCACTGCTTCTTGCAGTACCAGCAGTGCTAGTCTGCCCCCTTGGGATATGACTATGTATGCCAGGCAAGTCACCAGCCCTTCCAGAAAGATGTGGGGGGAACTTAACCCAGGCCTCTGCCCTGAGCCACAAGTGTTCCTCCTGATGATGTAATCTTTTTTATGTAATCTTTTTTATGGTATATCTAGCTTTTGCAAACTATATCTAACTGAATACTTAAGGCAAGTTGCAGATGCTGGGAGGGGTGTGGCATGTGTGTGTTAAGAGATGCTTGCAGAGCACAGCGTGTGGGATGCAGAGGATTCCTGGAATGCCTCCCTAACACCAGCAGGATAGTGTCTCCCTGACACTTGTAAGATAGCAAGAAGTTCAGAAAAAGGTCTCATTATAATGCTAAAAATCACACCCCTGGGCAGGGCAAAAGTATGTTAATGAAACATATATGTATGTAAATGAAATACATGGCTAAAACATAGGTATAGAGACATGCTCAGTAGAGAACGTCTTATGTCAGTGGCTTGTAACCAATCACTGAGCGATACACTTGCAAACATATGTATAAAAGGTACCCAAAGGTAGAAACCGGTGGTGCTTGCTTTGCAAACGATTGCCAAGCACCCCTCTCTGCGCAGACTGGAAACAATAAAGATTAAGTTGGATCCTCCACCCCTGTGTGTTCATTGGCAATAGCGCACCGGGCACGAACTCACACTGTCCGTTGGGAACACCAATTTGGCGACCCAGATGGGACTCTATTGACCGCCTTGCCCGGTCCACCTCCTCCGCTCCGGCAACGGCTGTGGACGGCACGAGGGCCAGGCGCCACCAGCCTTTTTCGTCGGAGGTCTGACTGTCTCCTGGTTGTTTGACGGAGCCGTGGAGGGGTACAACGGCGCAGCGCTCGGAGGACCAACTTAATCTGACGGGACGAGGGAGGTCTCAACGGACTGGTGAGTGTCTCTTTTGATTTACGGATAGGTTAAGTAAAAGAGGCGGCTTTAAAAGTTCCGACCGTGTAGACGCCCTAGGAGAGTGAGATCGGGTGGCAGTCCCGTGAACTCCCTTTAATCAGTTTGGTTCGGAGGCTGAGCGGCGGTCGCCGTCTGGTAGTTAGATAATGGGAAGTAACCAGTCTAAGATCCCACCCTGCAGTCCCTCAGGATGCATTTTGAAAAATTGGCCAAAGTTT
>NW_005842760.1:245349-247884 GCF_000455745.1 Alligator sinensis | reverse complement strand
AAGAGTTCGATGGGATGTGTTGCTTCAATTTGACAGATAATTCTAAGCTAATAGAGTCAAAGGTACAAAAGTTACAGGACATTCTGTCACATATCAAACAAGATGATGGGTTTGATTTTTCGTGGCTTACTTCTTGGCTTCCTAATTTTTCATGGTTGAAGCAGATGTTCCTTTTAATTGTAGCAGGTATATGTATTTTCTTAATGATTTGCTGTGGGGTGCAGTGCGTACCTATATGCTGTGACTCACTCAAGAAGTTGATACCTACCCCTGTCAACCGAGTGCTGTTCATGAAACCTTCGGTCATGGATCCAATCCAGAAGAACTGAGAGGACGCAAAACGGTTTTTGAGGCTGAAAGGAATGATCGAGGACTATGGTCCCATTTCATAGGGTCATAGCCTCGAAGTGGGGATTTGATGTAATCTTTTTATGTAATCTTTTTTATGGTATATCTAGCTTTTGCAAACTATATCTAACTGAATACTTAAGGCAACTTGCAGATGCTGGGAGGGGTGTGGTATGTGTGTGTTAAGAGATGCTTGCAGAGCACAGCGTGTGGGATGCGGAGGATTCCTGGAATGCCTCCCTAACACCAGCAGGATAATGTCTCCCTGACACTTGTAAGATAGCAAGAAGTTCAGAAAAAGGTCTCATTATAATGCTAAAAATCACACCCCTGGGCAGGGCAAAAGTATGTTAATGAAACATATATGTATGTAAATGAATTACATGGCTAAAACATAGGTATAGAGACATGCTCAGTAGAGAACGTCTTATGTCAGTGGCTTTTAACCAATCACTGAGCGATACACTTGCAAACATATGTATAAAAGGTACCCAAAGGTAGAAACCGGTGGTGCTTGCTTTGCAAATGATTGCCAAGCACCCCTCTCTGCGCAGACTGGAAACAATAAAGATTAAGTTGGATCCTCCACCCCTGTGTGTTCATTGGCAATAGCGCACCGGGCACGAACTCACACTGTCCGTTGGGGACAACACTGAGGCTTTGCAAAATCAGGGTGAATGTCCAGGCCCCACTGCCTCCTTGCAGCTTCCAGGACAGAAACTTTGAACTTGATGCTTTTACCAGCAGCTCCTAGTTCTGTAGTGCAGTGTAATGCAGGATTTGGGGAAGGATGGAGAAGTCTCCATTAGAAAAAAACCCAACAAACTACTGGATGTGGCAGAACCTGCAAAAAAGCATGTGGTTCAAAGAATGTCTCTGGGACACCGTCACTCTTGGGCGGCTTCAGCAAAGCCACTTAGGGGGCATGGATCAGCTCTGCCAGTCCCTTGGATTCCCTGTGATAGGTAATACAAAAAAATAGAACGCTTGGTTCCAAAATGATACCTTTTATTAGACCAACTGGAAATTGGCAAGAAAACTGTTCTTTTCTGCAAGCTTTTGGGATCAAAATCCCTTCGTCAGGCTTTGGGAAAAGTGTAGATGGTACAAGATGGTAAACAGTCCCCATAGGTAGGAAATAAACTTCATTTTTGCACAGAGGGAGCTGAAGATGGAAGGCTGTGCCTCTGGGTCCATGAGAGTGTGATAGGTAAGGCACTTTCAGGGCTGTCTCTGCACTATGGAATCACGCGACCTCCTGGCTCATTATGATCTGCCTGCTCCCTTCTGAACTCTTTCCATGGGTGTTAATGACCCTCTCTTCTTTTTAGCTCCCATTTCACAGCCCTGCAAATTGGTTTTCATAGGATTGTAGAGATGCTGGAAGAGACCTCCAAAGATCATCCGGTCCAACCCCCCTGTCTGAGGATCATCCCTTTCCAGCCCATCCCAAACAAATCCATAATCCACTCTTCATAAGACTACCATCACCCCTGACACAGACCCCTAACACCTTAACCTGCAGCAGGTAAAGCAAGGAGACCACCACAGCAGAAGTCCCGTTTCTACGAGAGGTTAACATGCTTGAGATCCTGGGTAGAGGGTCACACCCTCACTAGGGGAAGGCAAAAAAGCCTAGTCTGTACCATTCTGACCAGGGGTTAAAATTCCTTCCTCCCTCGAAGAAGGGATGGGTCTGACCCCGAGCCGAGGGGCAGGACCCTCTAGCCAGGAGCCTCCGGCTTCCGTCCCAGTAGGAGCATTGACACACGCCTTGGAGATTTGACTGAACCGATACTTGTTTTCTTTTCGGTCTTCCCGTGGGCCCCTTGCCTCCGAGCAAAGCTCCTAGTCCAGCGGGTCCCAAACTCGGGCAGATTGCGCGCCGCCACCTGAAACCAACCACCAGCACGCTTTCCAGTTCCACCTTGAGAACCACCAGCAAATTCTTGTCATATACAGTAATGATAATAAATGTGGCTCCCTACCACTGACAAGGGGTCTGCGCCCCAGTGGTGGGAGGCGAACCACTGACTGGGAACCGCTGTCATCTAGTTGGTTTTCAACTGGAGAAAGATGAGGCACTGCCCCAGGGGCACCCCTTCCAGCCTAGATCCTCCGCTGGGCACTTTTCTTCTGTCCGACTCCCCGCCTCGCGGCCCTCAGCGGCGCAACCGTCGCGCGGAG
>NW_005842760.1:237696-244828 GCF_000455745.1 Alligator sinensis | reverse complement strand
GCGTCCCGGCGGCGGGGCGGGGCGGTGTCCTGGGCCCCGCGCCTGGCAGGTGCCGCCCGGAGCTCCAGCTCCTCCTAGAAACGCCGGGACCGGACCTGCTCTCCCACTCCATCCGCCCGGATCCATTTTCTGCTTTTGCCTGACGGTTTCCCTGCTGCCGGCTTCACGGCGCTGAAGGCAGCTCATTCCTGTCGTGTTGCTGTTGCCCCGCGTGGTGCGAGCAGTTCACTTGTCCGCCTCTGCCCCTCCCGAGACTCCGGGGAGGGGGGGGGAGCAGAAGGGCCGCGTTGTATTTCCCCCCTTCCTTGGGACTTTGCCACGAGCCCATTTCAGGCAGGCATTTTACTCCAGTACGGGGAGGGAATCTGTGTTTTATTCTGTTTTTCTGTGGGAAATGGAAAACCCAGATCTGTACTGATTAGGAAAAATAAAAGCCTACACAAAATTAATTTAACTTATGTTTAATAAGATAAACAATGGTTAACTGATGGTGTGCAAAAAATTATTGTAACTGTCCCCTAATGAGGGGTGATTCTGGTGCAGTCCTGCTGAGATCTCTTCATGGCCCATTGTTGTTCAATACTTTTATGTGCTGTTGGAAAAATATTATAGAAAATATGGCTGGTAACATTTACAGATGATACAACAGTTGATGAAGTGGCAAATGACTGGGACACATCAGTTAGATTGACACCGGTCACTTTAGTAAGGTGGGTTTGTCTGATAAACATACATTTTAATGTAGTCAAATTCAAGGGCCTACATGGAGGAAGAATGTAGGTCACAGACTGGAAGAGTGTGTCCAGTTCTGGTGTAAACACTTTAAAAAGGATATTGATAAATTGGCTAGGGTTCAGAAAATAGCTACAAGAATAGTGGTAGGTCTGGCAGACATGCTTTCTAGAGAGATTAAAGAAGCTCAGTCTACTTATCCAGGAGGCAATTAGGTGAACTTTTCAGTCTGTGTATACCTGTATGAGGAATAGATTTGTGGTGGTAGGCAGCTCTTTAATGTATGACTAGAAAAGACATAACTAGAACAAATACAAGCTGAAGCTAGACAACTTCAGACTAGAAATCTGGCACAGTTTTATAACAGAGGGTAGCTAACCCCTGGAGCAGTTTATCTAGGGATGTGTGGAATTCTTAAGCACTTGCAGTCTTTAGGTCAAGACTTGAATCTTTCTGAAAGATGTAGCTCAGGCCAGAAATATGAGACTTAATGCAAAAATTGCAGATGAAATTCTTTTGCCATGCACTCAGCAAGAAGTGAAACTAGATTATCCTAATTATTCCTTCTGGGCATAATATTCATGATCTTTAAATTCGGACCTTTTCATGCAACAACAGCACTTGGTTTCTCTTCCCCTAGTCAAAGAGGCAGGACTGGCAGCACTACCTAACCTAATAGGATTTCCTATTATTTCCCTGTTTTCAGAATACTTTACCAAGTATTAACCTTTTTGGCTGAAATTTTTCATGCCAGTTTTCTGCTTTAAGACAGATATTTCTGGAAAAGTTCGTCCAGCATGATTCATCTGCATCTGAAGACAAAGCTAAGAAAACTATGCCTTGATTTTATTTGTGCATGTGCGTATTGCACTATAGCTCTGTTCATGTCTTGCACATGCAAGTCAAAGCAGCTTAAGTTGCAGCATCTATTAGAATAGGACATGCAACCTGCAGCAACTCATGCCTCCAGTGAAAGCTATGAAAAAGGGGGAGCTGTCCTAATTCCCTTTGGTTCCTGCTTCCCACCTGTGGCTCAAGCTGAAACTCCCTGCGCTCTTAGTAGTTTTCTCCTAAAGTGTTCTTAGTGAATCTTTCATAAAAGTAGCATAGTTAGCGAGTTAATCACTCTTTATCCCAGGCTGGACATGCCATTCATATCTTACCAAACCCTGACATAGGCAACAGTCTCTGGGTTTTGAATATTGCCACTTGTGTGAGTTTGCTGTACTTGCAAATAGTCCTCATGTTAGACTGGACCTCTTGCATCACTTGTTCTGCACCTCTAGTCCTGTAGAAGAAGTGCCATTTCAGTACATGTAGACAGAATGCAGACGCAAGCCCCATAGGTAGAGCATGAGTCAACTTTGCCTATAAATGTTTTGTTTGCTGTGATCTATGAGTGTGCTAGGTTTTTCTACCTTGTCTTAAGAACCTCAGCACTCAGTTTTACAGACCATTTGCGGTGGTCTATCTCAGTGAGCAGGATAGAGCCAGCTCCATTTCAGTATGTCAGGAAATGGAACTTTTGGTAGGTTTGTGTCCAGAAAGGCATTACTGTAAAGGCTTCTTGCTGTCAGGCAACTAAAGCATACTTGTGGACCATCTAAATCAGTGTTTGTCAACCCATGGGTCACAACTCAAACTCGGGTCGCAAGAATGTATGAAAGGGTCATGAGCAAACTATAAAAAATGGATCAACAAATTTAAATGGATTCTTCTTTAAAGCCTGCTAGGGGCTGCTTAGGGCTGCGGGGAGCAGGAGAGCTATCAGGCAGGGGGTGCCATGTGCACGTGTACACACACGCATGTGCATGTGGCAGCCAGGCAGTGTAGAGAGCAGCTCCCACAAGTCTATGAGGTGAGGGGTAGGGCTGTGCAAAGCTTCAGTCCCTGATTCGATTCAGCAGAGATTCAATCCGATTCAGTGGCTGAATCTCTAAATCCAAATTAAATCAGAGGACCCTTTAATCTCTCTGAATCGCATCGGAACCCTCCAAATCGATTTGGACAGATTTGGAGATCTGGACATAGAGACAGCTTTAAATGTTTTTTTCTACATACCTCTAGGTAGCAGGGGCTTGTGATCGCTGCAATGCTGGGGCACATGGAGTGTCCCACAGAAGCATGGGGGGCTCCCCAGTGCGCTCGGCAGCAGACCTGGAAGTGGACCAGAAGCACTTCTGGTCCACTTCCGGGTTTGCCACCGATCATATGGGGCCCCCGCGCCGCGCTCCTGTGGGATGCTCCATGCATCCCAGCATTACAGCGTTCACAAGCCGCGCTGCTACCTCAAGGTATGTAGAAAAAACTTTTAAAGCTGTGTCTATGTCCAAATTGCTGATTCTCTGAATCGGCATCGAATCTTGAGATTCGGATTCAGCTGAATGGAATCGGGGACAGTGATCAGAATCAACAAATCGAATCTCTGTCCCCGATTTGGGCTGAATCGAATAGGGCCCGCTTTGCACACCCCTAGTGAGGGAGCGGGGCATAGATGACATGTCAGGGAAGCAGGGGGCAGGGAGGCCACCACAGGTGACACAACACCCAACCTCACCTCCTTTCTGGGGTAGAGCTGTGGCTTGAGGGGAGCGGTGAATGGGTTGTGGTGGCAGGCTAGACCCATGGCCCAGTGCATGAGTGGCTAGTGATGGGAGAAGGTGAGGGCAGCACAGTGCTGCGCCCCCCCCCCCATTACTCCTCACACTGCTCGCAGCATGGCTGGCGTGGGGTTACAGGTGGTGGCGGTAGCAATGAGTCTCGCAGCCCTGTTGCACCCTCCCGTGCTGAGTCCCACCCACTGGGCCACGGAGACAGCCTCTGCCTGTGCCAGTCCAACCAGGCAGCAGCCTCCTTCCTGCTATGGCTGCACAAATCTGGGGGGCATGTGCCCTCCATGACTCGCACCCACCCTGTGCCCCACACACCCATCCCCTGCCCCACAGTGCGGGGCTGGAGCCAGAGGGGTGTGGGGGCAACATATTGGGAGTGCAGGGATGGGGGCTGTAGGTTGGAAGTGAGAGGCAACAGCAGGGCCAAGGAGCTATTTTCTATTTAAACTATTTACTGGCTCAGGGCTGGCCATCAATATTTACAAATGGGGTCCTGGTACAAAAAAGGTTGAGAACAACTGATTTAAATCAGAGGTTCTTAATCAGAGGTTCTTAATGAACCAGGGGCACTCCCTGAAGAATGAGATTGTGAAGTTAATTTTTCAGAGGTGGGAATTTTCCTTTGTAGTCCTGTTTGCAGCAAAACAGAAGAGCAAATGCTGTCCTGTGCAAGAGTAGGTCACAGTCCAAACTTTTAATGCATGTTTCTGTTGCTTTGGGGGTCAGATCTCTGCATTTCCATCACTTGTCCCTTTCAAAGATATTATTGAACACAAAGTAAGACTGTGTCAAGATTGTTGTGAAAGCTGCAGGCTGGCTAATAGTTTTGGTCTTCTAACCTTCAGAAGCTATTTTATTATCTCTGACCTTACCTTTGGTCTCAAGGTCTGCACCACAATCCTCCCAGCCTATATCCTACAGAGTAGCTGCTGTGTGGTTGAAATCACTGGAAAAGTTTTGAAAGTCACCTAAAGAGGAATGGATGTGTGCACATGGCACTTGTACCATAACTCTTGTTTTTTAAGATACTGTGTGTGCATTTTCTTCCACAACACTCTACCTCCCCTGCACTCAGGAGTATACTGTTAGTTGGTTTCCAATGCCAAGGAGCTGGCAGGGAGTTGGGGTGACACCACTGCTTCATATACTCAGCTAGAGGCATGAGGATCTGCAGGACTATTGCATCATCCCAAGGTGGCTGGAGAGTCAGGTGAATGCACACACCCGAAGTGCAATACATATGTGCACAGCCGGAGTGTGGATAGGGAGCCATCTTGCTGCTGTTTTTTGGTTTGTTTTTTTTTTTTAATTAAAAACAAGACCCTCTTCTGGTGTCCTTTTCCTTGGCAAGCTCTTGCATTCAGGCTTTGGAGCACAGACTTTGTACTGTATTTAGCAAAGGGAAGTTGAGGATGTAGAGTGCCTTTGCTGTCCCCATGAAAGTCTGTGCATGAGCACCTAATCAGTGTTTGAAATATTGCCCATTAATACACGTGTAGTAGAAGCCTGCTAGTTTAACAGCTAAACTCCTTGGATTCCCTCCTCTGTGAACATGCTCAAGCTTCTCTAAGCTCCCACCATCTAACCAGATTGTGTGTAGTATCTCTGCAGAGTGACTGACCATGTGCCACTTGCAGCTAGTGTTGAATCTGGCCTGTCCCTGTAATGGCTGCTCCAAGATGGACTGGGTGCCAGAAATGAGAACAAAAAGTTTGTGGGTCCTGTGCCGTCTAGTCTAGCACACCCAGCAAGGTGCATAGATGTTGTACCTAAGCCAGCATGGAGGAGAAAGCCATGAGATTCAAGTGCAGAGAAGACAAAGTCTGACCTAAGGCATCACAGTGGAGTAAATTGGGACAAAGAGCCTTTGAGCCTGAGACTGGTCCTGCAGGCAGGCAGGGAATGGAGATGCGGCCTGGCTGTGGAAGGAGACTGGCTCTAGAAGCTGGTGAGGGAGTTAAGATCAGATGAGGAGCCTGGGAGCCATTAGTGTTGGGGGACAGATCCGATAAGGAGATGCTGGGGGCAAAAAGACTGAGATAAAAACAAAATTGGACAAAAATGCTGAGATAAGGACACTGACATTGGTTAAGAAGCCCAAGAGGGATACTAGAATGTGGAACTAGAATGAGGAACCAGTGTGCAGGCACCTGGAGGATGAGGGATAGAAAGACACTGTGGAAGAAAACTGATGGTTGGGAAAGGAGATGGGGACAAGCTGGGGGTTGGTGTTGGGGGTACGAGAATGGGTAGTGAGGAAAAGAGATAGTAATAGGGAGAAAATGGTGAAGTAGAGACAGGACTGTAAGGGGGATGGGACAAGAAGGGGCCAAGGGTGGAGGGAGTGGGCAGAAGTCTGTGCCCACTACAAAACATTGCCCTTCAGAGCCTGGCAGAGAACCCAATATCTTTGAATTTCATTGTCCTCTTCGATCAGTAAATATAAAATATCTGTGATCTCCACCGTGGATGGGCTAAGTAGTGGGAATAGCTCCTTATGCTTTATCAGTTACTCTGTTAGTGTGTGCACACATGAAAGCTTTGAGCCCTTTCAGAAGGGGAACCAAAAGGGCAGCAGCTAGTACATTCAAATTGTTACATGCAGATGAGCTGAGGACAACTCAAATGCAGCAAATCTGCTTCAATTTTAACCCTACTTCATCCAGGGTTAAAGTCAGAGGTGGGTTTGTGCATTTGAATCCTTCTCAGATTGTTCACATGTAAGGATTAGAGCCACCAGGTACTGCCCTTTGAAAGTTCACCTTTTGAAAGGGCTGTAAAGCCTCTGTGTTTCCATGCCTTTAGATTATGGGGCACAGATGTGTGTGGTGTGTCTAATACCACTGGTTGAAGGGGTGGGGCTGGTCAGGTGATGGAATTTCAGGAGTTCTCAATACACTTTTTCTTTTTTAATTTAGGAAATCACATCAGAAAATACATGGTTGTAGGGTCAGGCTCTCTGAAGCTAGACATACTGGGATCAAATTTTCCTGTATGTCCTTAATTCTGCCCCTTGTGCATGTGCATTAAGATACAGTTTTTAATTTTATAATCACATACAATCCCCCCCCCCATCCCTGACTCATTCACTTCACAGAAAAGATATTACTAAAGTAATTAGCAGCTATTCTGTTCTTTCTTCTCCTTGTTTACTGGATGAGCCACTATCTTTTGCTACACAGTATTCACATGTTGCCCTGAAGGCAGAATTAATTTAATCATAATTTATCCAACTGCTCATGTGACCATTTCCCAAACAGTAATGAATTTATTTTTCACAAATCAGCTGTGAGGTGAGGGGATGTTATCCCCATTTGAAGGTTTGAGAACTGGGAAATAGAGAGTTTAAAGTCAAAGGTATTGACTAATTTGGGGTACTTAGTTTGCAACATGAAGGACATGATTTTTCATAGTACTTTTTGTATAACCCTTCAACTCCTGCTGAGTTCAGCTGCAACTTTGCGTGCATGGCACTTCTGCAAATTAGACCTCAGAGCTTCATATCAGACTCCATAAAATGGGGAACACAATTAGTAGCTAGTGAAAAGTTTGCTTTTAGAGAATTACCAAGTGTTACATGGGTATTCTGTGCCAGAGTTGGAGGCAGATTCCAAATTCTCCAGGTCAGCATTTAACTGTCTTAGCTGTAAGACCATTCTCTTCCTCCTTTTCCAATCCCCTACTTTGTCCATTGTGCAGTTTCCAACTTCTATAATAAGGCAAGGGTCAGTGCTCAATCCTGATTCGTCCCTTAAAATCCATCCTGTTTCACTGAATGAGGTATGGGT
>NW_005842760.1:223371-237665 GCF_000455745.1 Alligator sinensis | reverse complement strand
TAGGGAAAATAGCATGTCAACATTTATTAAAGGCTGCTATCACAATGCTTAAACATGAGGGGTTAGACTTAAAAAGATACTGGCACCATTAATTCTGTCACTTCCTAAATTTTGAGTGCTTAATTTTGCAACCTTAAAGTTATTTCTAAACACAGTTTTGTATATAATACAAGACTAGAATATACTTCAAACTTTAAAAGAGAAAATAACAGCGCAAACATTTGGAAACCTGCAACATCGTGGATTTATAGTCTGTAATCATAGATTCATAGATTATAAAGTTGGAAGGGACCCAATGGATCATCGTGTCCGACCCCCTGCCCCTGGCAGGAAAGAGGACTGAGGTCAGATGACCCCAGCCAGGTGATTGTCAATCCTCCTCTTGAAGACCTCCATGTGTTAGGTGATAGTCCCCCCTCTCTTGGAAGCCCATTCCAGACTCTGGCCACTTTTACTGTAAAAAAATTTCTTCCTCATATCTAACTTAAATCTACTCTCCACTAGTTTGCACCCATTGTTCCTAGTTACTCCCTGGGGCGCTCTGGTAAACAGTGCATCACCAATTCCCTGCTGTCCTCCCCTGATAAACTTATAGGCAGCTACAAGGTCACCCCTCAGCCATCTTTTGTAAAGGCTGAAGAGATCCAGATCTCTCCACCTCCCCTTGTAGGGTCCTTCACAGAGGTCATTAATTGTGCGAGTGGCCCTCCTCTGAACCCTCTTCAGATTCTCCATGTCCCTCTTGAAGTGCGGTGCCCAAAACTGGACACAGTACTCCAACTGCGGCCTGACCAATGCTGCATAGAGGGGGAGCATCACCTCCCTCGATCTGTTGGTCATGCATCTGCTAATACACGACAAGGGGTGGTTGGCTTTGTTGATGGCCTCGTTACACTGCCAGCTCATGTTCATCTTGGAGTCCACTATGACTCCAAGATCTCTCTCAGCCTCTGAGTTGCTGAGGAGGTCATCCCCCAACCTGTAGGTGTGCTGGGGATTCCTCCTTCCTAGGTGGAGTACCTTGCATTTATCTTTGTAGAATTGCATCCTATTTCATTCCATTGATCTAACCTGTCCAGGTCAGCCTGTATCTGCTCCCTGCCCTCCGGTGTATTAACTTTGCCCCATAACTTGGTATCATCTGTGAACTTGGAGGGGATGCTTTCCACACTCTTGTCCAAATTGCTGATGAAGATATTAAATAACACCAGTCCAAGGATCGAGCCCTGCAGGACCCCACTGCCCACCTCCTTCCAGGCCGAGAACGACCTGTTCACCACCACTCTCTGGGTGCAGTCCCTAAGCCAGTTAGCCACCCACCTGACTCTGTAGGCATCCACTCCACAGCCCGTTAGCTTCCCTACAAGAATAGGATGCAAAACTATGTCAGAGGCCTTCCTAAAATCCAAATAGATGACATCGGCCTCAGCTTCTGTGTCAAGGCAGTGTGTGACCTGGTCATAAAAGGCTATAAGGTTTGTCAGGCAGGATCTACCTGTGATGAACCCATGCTGGTTTCCTTTCAGCATCGTTTCCCCTGCTGGGCCTTCACAAATGCGCTCTTTGATGATTTTTTCCAGCATTTTCCCAGGGATAGAGGTAAGACTAACTGGCCTAAAGTTACCTGGCTCATCCCTTCTCCCTGTCTTAAAAATGGGCACCATGTTGGCCTTTTTCCAGTCCTCAGGGACCTGGCTGGAGCACCATGAGTGCTCAAACAGCCGTGCCAGCTGCTCAGCGATGACACTGGCCAATTCCTTCAGCACCTGTGGATGGAGGTCATCCGGGCCAGCTGACTTGTACCCATCCAGCCCTTCCAAGTGCTCTTTAACTAAGTCAGCACTAACCTTTGGCAGTCTGGTGCCTTTTGGACATCTGTCTGTGTTCAAGGTGGGGGAATTGTCTTGCTCAGTATTTAGGAATACTGAAGCAAAGTACTCATTGAAGAGCTCTGCCTTTTTCTCTGCATCAACCACCAACTGACTTGATTTGTCCTGCAGGGGCCCTATGTTACTCTGTGCTTTTCTTTTGCTCGCTATGTATCTGTAGAAGGACTTTTTATTGTCCTTAATTGTAGAAGCCAGCCTAAGCTCCAGTCCTGCTTTGGCCTGCCTAACTGACTCCCTGCAATAGCGTGCTAGAGTGGTGTATGCCTCCTTGGTGGCTGCTCCCTGCTTCCACTGCCTATAAATCTTTCTTTGCCCCCAGTCTTTCCTGGAGCTCCCTGTTCAGCCAAGGGGGCTTTTTTATCCCCTTAGCCCCTTTCTTGCGTAAGGGGATAGACTCCTTTTGTGCTCCAAGGATCACTCCCTTGAGAAACTTCCAACCCTCTTGGACCCCCATTAGCTTGATGGTCTTGAGTTCTGCCACCTCACTAACTAGGTTTCTAAGTTTACTAAAGTTGGCCCTTCTGAAGTCTAACACTTTAGCATCACTGGATATTTTTCTCACCCTTCACTGGATAGTGAACTTTACCAAGTGATGCTCACTATCTCCCAGGTTGCTGTGCACTCGCAGGTTCCCCATGAGATCATCCCCTCTTGCTAAGACCAGGTCTAGCAAGGCGCTACCCCTGGTGGGACTAGATACCACCTGGATTAGGTGGAGGTCCTGCACACAGTGTAAGAACCTCCATGAATGGCTTGTTTTGGCTGCCTGTTCCTCCCAGCAGATGTCCGGGTAATTTGGGTCCCCCATGACCACTGCCTCCCTTGCCTGTATGGCATCTGAGAACTGCTTGGAGAATACCTCGTCTAGCTCGTCATCCTGGTGAGGAGGTCTGTAGTAGACCCCCACTACCAAGTCCTTTTCCCTTGGCCCCCCCTGGATCCTGACCCACAATGCCTCCGTATTTCCCTCCACTCCTGCCTTTATGATGGAAGATGTGTACTGCTCCTTAACATAGAGAGCTACACCCCTGCCTTTTCTCCCCACTGTCTCATCTATACAACCTGTACCCCTCAATGCCTTACCGCCCAGTCGTGCTTAGAATCCCACCATGTTTCAGTTAAGCCGACTGGGTCGTACTGTGTGCTAGCAAGTAGGAGTGTGATTTCCTCCTGCTTGTTCCCCATACTCCTGGCATTTGTGTAAAGACAATTTAGCCCCCCAGTGGGTGTTCTTGGTGTCCCTTTGCCTTGATGGCATGTGTTCCCCTAAGTGCTTACCTGGTTAGGTATGGTGCCTTGTTTGTGGCTTTCCAACCCTGGGTTCTCATCGACCACCGGTTCCCCGTTCCCTGTCAAACCTAGTTTAAAGCTCTTCGGAGGAGATCAGCCAATCTGCGGGAGAACAGATGCTTACCTCTAGGAGAGAGATGAAGATCGTCCAATCCTAGGAAGCCTTCTCTCTGGAACTGCTGGTCGTAGTTGTAGAATCCAAAGCCCTCCTGAAGACACCATCTCTGAAGCCGCTGGTTGACTTCCCTGTTGCAGGCATCCTGGCACCTTTGGCTGCTGCCAACTGGAAGGATGGAGGAGAATACCACCTGTGCCCCTTACTTGCTGAGCCCGACCCCCCAGCTCATGGAAGTCCTTCATGATGTGGTCAGGACTACTCCCAGCCGCAGTTTTTAAATCTTTTTAAACTAGTAAATTAATATGAGGAGCTGGTGTCTTCTTGCTTTCACATGGATCTAATCTATTGCATTACAGAGCAAGTATTCTATCAATGACATTTTAGCCAAGGATTCCGCGGCTCAGATCCTTTGGGACACAAGAGTGTGAGTTGTTTTATAGATCATTCAACCTTCTTATTTATATACTAAGAGATTAACTGAATCCTTTTTCTTATGTATGTTTTATAGGTTACTATAAGGAATTACTAATATATAAGTTTATCTAGAAATCTAGATATAGAAATATAGATATCTATATCTGTATATAGCTAGATAGCTAGCTAGATAGGCTTTACCTTCGCAAATCTTTCTGAACTGAATACAGGAGGTAAATCTTAAAGTCTTGTTTGGGACCTCTTGCAATATCTAGATACTAATGTGACACTGGCTTTTATAAGAGGTGATCGTTATAGGGTGTTGTTTTTGTATAGAACTACTCACAATGCGTCTGGGTTTTAGCTTTATTTTAGATCTGTGTAAAATGTTTTAAAGACATGTACAGCAGGCTGTAGGTGTAACCCCACTTGGCAGTGTGGAAATTTGGTTGTTGAAAATGGTGGGATTTGTACAGTGCCCTGCAGATGGTTCAAAAGGACACTGACCTTCTCCCACCTCCATTGCTCTCGCACTTAAGGAAAGCTTTACCTGGTAAAATGCAGTTGTTCTTCTGTCACTTGTGCTGGGGCCCTACCATGGGATTGTGTAAGCATCTGGAAGAGAACAATTCAGAATCTTCCTCTTTATGGGTGTGTGCACAGTGATGTACAGAGTAAATTCTGAATTATATCAGGGCAGCTTTTAACATGTAGGAAACTCCATTCTGTACTTTCCTCTCTTATGGTTGTGAAGTGATACCTTCCCAAAGCTTCTTATCACAGCCTTGTGGGAGGTGACGATCATTCAGGAAGGAAATTACCCTTCCTATTATACAGGCAGTAGGGCCGGGGTTCATGCCCTGTTCTCCATTTACTAGTGAATTTTGTCTAATTCCAAGCAGTGGGGCTGATGCTTCTTTTCTTTAGCTCAGGCCATAGGGTAGTCACTATTTGAGCATCAGCAAGTTCTTTTTGTCATTCATCTTAATTCTTCCTGTTTCATTTCTGTCCAGTGTCCCTGAATTTCATATCCCCACGTATGTCAGTAAACAATTTCTCTTCCTCCTTGAAATGGTTGCTTATTATTATGGCCTCACCCTGTTTGGGTCAGCACCCTGCTCCCTCTTCATCATCACCTGTTCATACCAAGACTGTCCCTTCCTTCCCTGTTAGCGCACAGTGCACCCACCCACAGACTATGAGAACCACATGTCTGTTTTTGATTATCCTAGCTGTCAATTCAAGGACTGGTTGAATTAATGGGTTCACTTTGTAGTAAAACTCTTTGTGTGTCCAGTGTCCTGGGCTGGCAGATTCCACAATAAAAAAGGGCAGTTTGGGCTTAGCATTGGAATTGCATTTGGACATTGATATTTCTGATTCTTTTAGGAGTTATCCAGCGCTGCACAGCTGTCAAGTACCACTATACCTCCTCCTCCCTCCCCCGCAACTTACCCATCAACATCACCAACACTATCCGGCAGGACGAATGGCATGCACTCCGTAAGTGATCCAAACTCTTAACAAGTCGTGCACCACTCCTAAACCAGGTACCAACGTATTCAGAGCCTTTAATCTCTTGGTTGTTGCCAAGCTAGGGCCTTGGCTCAGAGGCTAGAGGTTGGCATCTAGAACCAAATGCATCTTGGGTGTAGAGGCTGGAAGACATGTTGTCTGTAGTAAAGCCTAGAGAAGAGTTGGAAAGGTTAGTCTAGGGGTAGTATAGGTGGTTTTGGGAGTAGTTCTGATGTGATGGAGGCATTGGTGCGATTTCATGGGTAGCACTCTGGGCTACCCGTGCTTAGTGCTCTGGACTCTGCATTGCTTACTCAGTGTTAAAGGATTAAGTAATGTTCTTTAGGTCATGGATAGAAATGTGTGTTCATTTACGTTTGCACAGTACCTGTCATTCCCTCCTTGTGCTCAACCTTTGCAGCTCCTCACCTCTTGCAGCCTGCCCTCCCAGAAAGCATCCCAACCTGGCTCTTTCACCCTACTTGCCCCTTGTGCTACCCCTCTACTCCAAACTTCTCCCAGCTGTCTTCCACTTGCAATCCACTTGAAAATGCCTCAACCCACCTCCCCCTATATGTGCTTCCCTTATGTATCCTCCACTGCCCCTTATGTATCTTTCCTTGTAGAGTTCCCTCCTTTTATGTCCTCCAGACAAAAATTATGAAACAATTTAACTGCCCCTGGTGGTTTCCAGCCTGATATCACTTCTCTTCATAAGAAGTCACAAACTTCTGTGTCTGGTGTGAACGTATTATGGCAAAAGTCACACTGTAATCTCCCATGTCCGCATATTTGAGGAGGTGCTGCACACTTGCTTTCACAAAGGATATTGGCTGGAGAGCAGTACAGGAACATGAGCAAAAGTGTGACAGTCCTGTGGGTGTAGGGGTCCATTGTATTGGATTCCCACTCTCTGGCCTAGATTTTCAAAAGCAATTATGGCCAGATTCTCTTCCCCTTGTTATGTAAGTGGAGGTAGGCACTTAAGTGTAATTCTGTTCCTCTTTGCTTGAGTCCCTGAAAAACTGCTAACCTAAAAGCTGGTGCTTACTGCTTTTTGTGACTCGGTCTTAACAGTCGTAAGGGTAAAATGATAGTGTGAGACAAGTTGTTAGATGCATTAATGGATTTTCGGGACTTGAACAGGTGGAATAGAATTGCATTTAGGTGCATAAATCCACTTAGGCATGGATAAATATGCATAAACCTAATATGTGGCTAGAATCTGGCCCTTAGTATGTTGTGGTGCTGTATATTTTGGTGTCCAAGTTGAGACATGTCTCAAGAGGACCGTTTCTCAGAAAGTGCTGAGTGGCTGTCCTTTGGACTTAAAGACCCTTTAAAAAGTAGTGTACAGATCAGGCTTCCAAAATCACTGGCTGTTTTTAAGCCCAGATATAATGGTCCCTTGTGGTGAGGGGAATACTGAGACTCAGTTAGCATTATTCAGAGCCCCATGGGACATATAAATGTCCCTCTCTTCCTTGTCATGTAAGCTCAGTTGGGAAGAAACTATGGGGGGGGTGGGGAGGAGGAGGGGGGATGTAGGCAAAAATGGTCATCAGATAATCATGGACAGCAATTTCTTCAGGTTTTACTTTGGATGTTCTCTCTCCCTGCCTGATTGGCTCTTTGATCCAACCCCGTTCTGCGCTTGTGCTCTCCCTCTCTCTCCCTCTCTCTCCCTCCCTCTCTCTCTCTCTCTCTCTGCCTCAGTCTACCTGTTCTATGTTTTCTTCCCTTCCCTTCACTATCCTCTTCTTTTTCAGTTAATCCCCTCCCCAAAGGAAAAGCCCACCCAGCACTGCACCAAAGAAACAAACCAACCAAAAAATTATGCCATAAATGTAACTATTGTAAACAACAGCAGTGTTTGCTCTGCTAGTCTGATGTACCCCTGCCATGCCACAGCCTTCTGTCCTATTTGCCTCTTGCCATGCACAGAAATTCTCTCCATTTGCTGTGCCCAGCACAAGGAGGCCCTCATCTGGAGGCTCTCAGCATAATTTACACAGATCACTTTTAGAGGGAGAATACCAATGTCAGGCAGAAGACCTAACACTCTGTGGATGCTTTCAGTTCTTCCCTGTCTGTTCTCTTTCCTTCTCAAAATCCTATCTTGGGTGGCTTCTTCCTTTCTCTCCTCTTCCTCCTCTCTTCTCTTTCTTTCTCTCCTCAGATCTGCGGAGGATGACAGCTGGTTTCATTGGCATGGCAGTCTCTATCATTCTGTTTGGATGGATCATTGGTGTGCTAGGCTGCTGTAAACAGCACGAGCTCATGCAGTATGTGGCAGGGCTGCTCTTCCTCATGGGAGGTGAGAGGTTTTCTCTTCTTCACTCTATACATTAAGTAACAGAGCATTTTCCAGGCATGTAAAGGTCAAACCAGCCCCCTTGGCAAACAGCACAAAATGGTATATTAGGGTAACAATTAATGTAACACAGATGTTAAAGTGTTAGGTCCATGTTGACAGGAACTGAGTCAGGGTGGTTCCATGGATCTGAGCATGGAGCTCACTGCAGCCTCACATGCACAGAACTGAATCTGTTTAAGTAGCTGTCTTCCTATAGGGCTGCTCTCTGCTGCCTGGTGAGGTAGCATAAAGGGCAGGGTGAATGCAACTCTTGTAATTCCTCTGGCAGTGAGGTGGAAGCTGTTGAGTATACAACCTGCTACTCTTTTCAGAGACCTTAAGCCAGTCCTTTCAACCCGTTTGGTGAAGAAGTGTGTCTTGATGCTGTTTCTCTGTAGGAAATGATATCTACACCCTGCCTTGTCCAGCACTCTGTAGAGCAGGGGGAGGCACTTTGTGCCAACTGGTGCTGCTTGTGGCAGAGTCCCAGCCTTGCTTATCCAGCGGTAGACTACCTCAGTCCAAACTAAGTGCCTTGGCTTGGGCAGAAAAACCAGGACCTCAGAAATGGGACACAACTAACATAGCCTAAGCATTACTGTAAAACTGAGGAAGCTCCTGGGGAAGAGACGGGGCACTGTTCCAGGGCAAGGGCTCCAAAGCAACAGGGGAGAAGAGGACCAGTGCCAGTACATGTGCTGGAGTCAAGCAGGAATCTTATCTTTGCTACAAGACATCCATACCGATCACTGAGGTGTTCCTCATAGCAGTGTGGGGCTGGCACACCACCATTCAGTGAACATTGAGGAGACATCCTTCCTCCCCATCATGCAATTAGCTCTTCTCACTAGCACTGAATAGAAATTCCTTGCCTCAGCTAGCAGACCCTCCTCTCTGCCTCCAGGAGAGTCATAGTAAGGTCCTCTCTGTTTAGAATGCCACCTCCACAGGCATGGAAATGCTGTTGGGCCTGCCAACCCTGGCTTGGGCAATCGCAGCATTATATGCCATATTGCCCTCAGTGGGGTCATTCTGCCACTCCTGCATCTGAAAAGGAGGAGAGAACACCTCCTAACAGCTAGATCATCTGTATGAAAACCACAGGTGGCCCATGGTGCAGGAGACCAGGGAAGCAGAGACATCTGCCTCATCCTCCCTCCACTCTCCAAGGAATCCTGCTTATCCACAGAAGTAGCAGTAATGCAGCTTGGTGTTAAGTGATCTGCAGAGACTCTGAATAGGGAGGGGCTTATGTGGGCCTGCCTGGAAATGGAAGGGCCTCAGCCCCATTTCTAAAGTATCAGTGACTTTCTGAGTAAAACAGACCCAGACCTGCTGCCCAGATCCTAAATAGCTCTGCCCCATATGTCCAGAGCTGTTCCTTGTTTTCCTTCCTTTTCCAAGCTGTTCCTTGTCCTTCATAAAAACTGGAGGGTGCTGAATATGTCAAGCAGGAGAGGGAGTGCAAGATGCATCTTGTATCACAGGAAAGGTGTGTTGGGGGTGGACATGCACTGATTAGCCCAAATTAAGTTGCAGTAGAGGAGAAAGCTCAGTGGTAGGGTCCAGGCTTGTCATGCAGCACTGGAGAGAGGCCTTTCAACACACCAAGGGAAAAGGAAAGTAGCTGTGTGGGGTGTAGAACAAAAGGGAAGCCTGCTGTTGTTCTGTTTACTTGCTTCGGTTCTGTGGGGTGTTTTGATCTGAGCATCTCACTTTTACAGCATAACAGTGGTAGTTTGAGCAGTACTCAGTGAGCAGGTATGGGGGTGGATCAGGGTATCAAAGTGCCTGGGCTTTTGGATTCCACCAGAATGATGGGGCTGGGATTAGAGACTATGTGTGTTTACATGGGTCCAGTGGTGGATGCTTTAGGATAAGTGAGCAAAGATCACCTCAGCCTTGACTCTAGTGTTATTGTAACCTGAAAATGGAGCTTGCTATAAGAGGTGCTATACAATATTTTAAGGAGTTGGGTGCAGTGACTTGTCCCCACAGCTACCTGAAAGGAGACATAACTTAGACTTTGAGCACAGCTTTATGCAACACCTGAACTTCCTGTGTTGTCCCATTGCACTGCCAACCAGACCAGTTCCTTATTAGTTCATGAGTGCAGATGAGCTTGCAGCTTCAAGGCATAAGACTTCCTTTACCCTTTTTATGAAGCAGTAGCAGAGTCTGTAGGTAAGGGTGAGGCTGTGTTCTAGTTTAAAACTAAATTTTACATTCTTCAGATCCCCACAGTGGCTCAGTCAGGCTGGACACAGGTAATGTAGGTCTGGACTCAATGGTCAAGCTTGAAGGCAGTGAAAATTTGGAGTCATTTGAACAAAAGCTTCTGAGATGTCAGCCTTGAAAATGAGCTGTTTCCAAGGTTACAGAAGTCTGCTGTGAAGGACCACACGTATGCCAGACAGCAGCTTGTCGACTTTCTTCCCTGCTAGGCAGTCAGGGTTTATTTTAGAGCGTACCACATAGTTGAATGAGTCTAAGATGCCAGCCTCCAGCAAATTCAGCCTTAAAAATGTGACACAGTAAGAATCCTTTACTTCCTGCCAAAAAAAAATGCCTAGGAAGTACTCTTCCCCCTGCCGCCCCTTCTTATAGAGGCCTCAAAAAATTGACCTGAGCCAAAAGAAAAACAGAGTGGTGCTTTCTCTTGTGACAGGCTTGCAAGAGAAGGAAAAAAGAATTCTTCTAAGTAGCAGAGAGCTGGAGGGGGTGGGGTGAGGCCAGATCTGAAGGACAAGAAGTGGATGCATACTGGGCTGGAAGTTACACTGCTTGGCCTTGGTGCTTCATGCAGAAGGGAGGAAAGGAGCTGCAAGTAGTTGAGCCCAAGGTAAGCAACTACCCCAGGAGACCTGAAGTACAAACTATTCACCACTTCCAAGTCAATTGGATGCCAGTTCCCAAATAGCAGGGCTTGGGTTGTCTCATGCAGGAAGTGCTACTTTGACTCCTGGCCCTCCAGTGCTAGAACTTGGCTATTCAAACTTTCTCAGGGAGATGTGGCCACACCAGTAAATGACTGCAGGCTTACATTGTTGTGCTATATATACAGTGCAGGTGAGAGCAAGGGACTCTCAGTAGTGGCTTCTACACCATCACCAAGCTAGGTAAGGATGATTTCAACTTTTCTCTGGGAATCAGCACTGAAAGTGTGTTCTGGAGACTCAGTGCACTGGATTCTTAAGGAGGTTAAATCTACAAGAGCATTATTAGTGTGTTGCTGCCTCAGGGGTGTAGGTTGTAGCTGTGTTGGCCTAAAGACACAGGCAGACAAGGTTCT
This sequence comes from Alligator sinensis, assembly GCF_000455745.1. Lineage (NCBI taxonomy): Eukaryota > Metazoa > Chordata > Crocodylia > Alligatoridae > Alligator > Alligator sinensis. The sequence goes on along the minus strand of NW_005842760.1, from coordinate 226,791 downwards.
TTGGGTAAATTCTGTATCTTTTATTAGACCAACTCAAATGATTCTCTGGCTTCTGGCTGCTTTACCACTCTACCCAGGAAGAGCAGAGACCATCTGCAGATGCTTCCTCAGCCTGATTAAAGGTATTTGTACCCAAAAGCTTTTTTTTTCCAAATATTTTAAGTTGGTCTAATAAAAGATATTGGATTTACCCAAAGAACCTTGTCTGCTTGCTGCCTCATGGAATTCTCAGCCCCCTGGCAGGCACCCAGGCTCCTCAGCCCACATCCAGGGCTGTCCTTGGGGGGTGCAGATTGGGGTGACTGTCCCAGGCCATGCACTTTGGAGGGCCCCGCGGAGCGGTGACTCCGCACTGCCACCTGCTTCACGTCCGGCTGCTTAGACCCCTGCCAAATCTGCCGCTCAGCATCATCCCTCCCCCGCTCCAGCTTGAGTTGGGACAGTGATGTCTCTGCAGTCAGGCTTCAAAGTCATGAACCTGCCCATTGCTCAGAGTTAAGTGCCTAAGCCAAGGCAGACTTTTTCCACCAGGGGGGAAAAAAAAAGTTGCTATACCTTATGAACAAACACTATACCTTAGTGATCAGAGCACCAGGGTACTGAGCTGCAAGTCCCTCCTGCCTGTTTTGGAGAAGGGACTTGAATCTTTGAGTGTCCTAACCCCAAGGGCTATAGGATATCCTGCAGTGGGTCTTCCATGGTTTCCTGTTGAAGCTGTTCCACCTTGTGTAGAGTCCTTACATTTTGCAGCAGACTGGCAGTGACTGACTGTAAAGGGAATATCCCCAAGGATTTTGGTATTGGGCATTAGCCGTTTTGTGCATATGGAGCTCTAGGAGCTGCCTGGATTTTACCAACCCCAATCAGACACCTACACTGTTATAGCTACAGGTGAATGGGGGTTCTGAGGACCATGGTAACACCCAGTTGTTGGATTTAGCACTTGAACACAGATACTTTTCAGCACCATGGCTGAACTCTAGCGGGAATTAAGCATCTAAATAACTTGAGATTTCTGAGCCTTCATGATCTGAGAACAAATGGCACATTCACTTTAGTGGTAGAAGCCACAAACATCAGAAATCAAAACCATAACAAAGGGAGTGGAAGAGCTAAGAAACCTTTGTGGGCAAAATGACTTGAAGCCACTCTCAACTAGCTGTGTTTTGCCTACTCAACTCATGTAGGTACATGAAATTGGAAAGGCAGCAAAAAACTGAATTTAACAGGTGGAAATGTCACGGCTTGGAAAGTAGACAGTCCACTGGGTTAGACTGGAGCAGGACTCAGCTGTTCACATTGTGGATGGCTTTCCTGGAAAGAATGGGTCACAGCTCTAAGACTGGACACTGCACAGACTAGAGGAAGAGGAGAAATCATTTAACATAAGTAGACTCATCACTTTACTCTTTCTTTTCTCCTGCAGGTACGTGCTGTATCATCTCACTCTGCACTTGCGTGGCTGGGATCAATTTTGAATTGTCTCGCTATCCTCGCTTTGTATATGGGCTGCCAGAGGACATCAGCCATGGCTACGGCTGGTCCATGTTCTGTGCCTGGGGTGGCCTAGGACTTACTCTTCTGGCTGGATTCTTCTGCACATTAGCTCCATCACTCACCCCTTCTCATGCATCTGTACAGAAACCCAGACAGGAAAATGGGGCTGTGTGACCACAGATGAGAAAAGAGACTCTCAGAAGCACAGCCTAGGCAAAGCTGGGGGTTAACACCAGTGTGGAGATGATGGTGGTGAAACAGCTCTGGAACAAAGGAAGCACAAAGCCTTGGCATAGGCTTGCCTTGTGGTTCTACTACACAACTCCTGTGTTGGACACTGGTGCTACAAAGAACCCAGGTTGTAAATTCTTGTTGAATTGCTCCTTGGTGTTGTAAGGGGAACAGTTTTGCTTTTATACATGAGGGATTAATCCCAAGGGTTTTCCAAGTCCTGTCTGCACCCCCTTTGTCCTGTTTGTGTTCAGTTGTAAGGGATGTTGTCCCTTGGTGCATTGCTCCAGGTCTGTGTAACACTGACCAAATCTGTGGACAGCTAGGACAAAATATGTGGCTGACCTGTCTGCAGCTGAATATCCTTGGCTCAGGTCTTTACTTCCCCAAGAAACTTTGCAGTCTAGGCAGAATAAATAATCCATCCTGCACTGATTCAGCTACAGCAGAAAATTATACTGTGCCACTTTCAAGGCTGTTTCTAAGAGGAGCCTGCTATCGAAGATGCAGCAAAAATTGGTCTTCATCTGCCCAGAGTAAAATTCAAGTAATTTCTTTAGCCAAATGTGTATGGCCCAAGCTGTGCAAGCAGTAGATAAGCTATATATGAATGTACAGAGCTCACTTCAGGGGGTACAAAAAGACACTAAGAGTATAAGCTGTGCCCATCACTGTCACTCACCCTGAAAATATTCCCCATAAGGTAGAGCTCTAGCTGTGTTACAAAAACAAAGTCAATGACTGACAGGTTTGAGCTGCTGGGATCAGGTTCACTTACTTGAGTGACTCCTGTTCACGAGGAAAGAGCTTCCTTCCCTGCAGAAAGAAATGGAGTGGGTGGCTGTTCCTGTCTGAGCTCTGAAGGAGGTACAGTTCAGCCATAATGGTGAAAGTACAGAAACCTGATGCACTAGAGGATTTGTGAAGCTTGGCTTATTCATCCCATTCCTCCTCCTGTACACAGTAATGTCTAATACACAGCCCCTTTTGCTCCTATGTGTTCTGCTGCAACCAGCAAGAACAGAGTAAGCTCCTTCTCGGAACAGGCAGGGGGGGTAAGCAGTGAGTAACCTGCATGAGTCTTAGGGTTAACTTAGACATGTTAGCCAAGGTTCTGGAGGGTACAGTTTTCTTCCAGCTATCTTTTTCCCTTATATCCCCTCCCACTTCTCTCCCAGCTCCCAAAAGCTGCACAGATACAGACTGGCCAGTAGTTGATGGGGATGTTCGCATTGTATTTCTGATACAATTCAGTGGCATGTAAGATGTTCAGTGCTAAAGTCAGTGTATTTATGAAAAGTATCATTTTTCAATGGAAGTTGTGATTCTCAACTGGCATTAAAGTACTGACAGGCTTGTTTACTGGACTAGGCTGTGAGCACTGACCCTTTAATTATTACAGTCTGATTTCTGCCACTGCCTCTTCCAGAAGTGATCACCATTCCCTCAGCCATACACAACATTCACTAGAGGGAGCACTTGCATGTCATCTACTATGCACTACTCTTCCCTTGTAGCCACCTTTCTGCCTCTCCCTTGCAAAATGAGCAGAGCTTCCTACTCAAAGGCTGCTGAGAACCATCTGAAATCAAATCTTGTTGTCTTAGCTACAATATATTGCATTGGCCACACAGGTGAAAGGGGGCAGATCTGCTGGGGACCTTGCTGCCTTTGCCCTGCAAAGGGGGGGGG
>NW_005842760.1:185796-223361 GCF_000455745.1 Alligator sinensis | reverse complement strand
GGGGGGGGGGGGGGGGGGTGGATGATTCTTTTTCCCTTGGAGCTGTGCCACTACTCACCAGCAGTGGCATCCTCATCAGGGCAAGGATGTATGATTTTAAAGGAAAAAAGGCTTTATTTTTTTCCTGACATGTAAAACAACTTGTACAAGTCCAGTCCTCTCGTCTCTGGCCAGGCCACAATCCCTGCCCTGACTGCAGTTGAGTGATCAGGCATAGTACTGCAGATTGGCTTTTTTCTTGGCCTGAACCTCCAGGATTCCCTCCATGTAGTCCTCGTGGGTGAGCTCTGTGGCTCCACGCCGGAGAGCAATCATCCCCTGCCCCAACAAAAGAGAGTAGTTAGGGAATGCAAGCACTGTGGTGGCACTAGATCTCCCATTTTTGAGTCACTCTGTTCTAACTCACATGCTAACTACCCACCACCCTTTTTCTCAACTTCAGCTGTTGCAGGGGGTTGTGGGCAGCTAGCAGACTGCCTAAGGATACTCACTGCTTCCACACACACAGCCTTGCACTGTGCTCCATTGAAGTCATCTGTGCAGCGAGCCAACTCCTCATAATTCACATCAGGGCTGCAGGAAGCAAGTAACAGGTGAGAACACAGGCTCCACAGGAAGACAGATGTGCAGCCTCCTTAGGGCACCCAGCATCTTGTCCTGCCCATGGCGAAGGGGAGCCAACAGCCCTGGACTTGCATCTTGTGATACTCTTACTGTAGTACACCACAACTATGACTCAGGAAGTCACTCCTTAAAGAAGCTGGGCTCATCCTTTTCCATACCTGACATTCATCTTGCGTGAATGGATCTGCATAATCCTAGCTCTGGCCTCCTCATTGGGCATCGGGAACTCAATTTTGCGATCTAACCGTCCAGAGCGAAGCAAAGCAGGGTCCAGGATATCCACCCGGTTGGTTGCAGCTATTACCTGATAAGGAACAAGAATCTCTCTCAGACTCCTGGAACTCCCTTGCATAGGGCTTGCAGCTCTCAATTGATGGAGCTCCACTGGAGCTGTTAATTGTCTTTGCTGGAGGCAGCCCTGGAGTTACCTTGACTTGTGTGTTGGGTTGGAAACCATCAAGCTGGTTCAGGAGCTCTAGCATGGTCCTCTGTACCTCCCGATCGCCAGCCTTCTCACTGTCAAACCTGGGAGAGAACAAAGGAAAGTCTGTCAAAACTCTGCTCGTACCCATAACTTCTCAAACCATCCTGCTCTCTCCTACTGTGGAATTTCATTTTTTTCCATATTCTTTTGTTGGATTAGAATCTGTGAACCCCCGAATCCTCTCCCTACAGCTGCGGCATGTGTAAGCCTCAGTAAACTGCATCCTGATGGGTAACTGGAGACCTAACATCATCCGATTCTCATAAAAAGTTCTCTCTTCCTGTACAGTAGGTGAGTTAACAACTATAAGAGGTGCCTGATGTGGGCATTTCTTGCAGACTGGACTTGCACAAAGGTTGAACTGTAATTTATAGGTAAGAAAAAGAATCCCAGTCACTGGCTAAACACAGTAACTGTCTGACTGAGTTAGCAGACAGAGGTGATCAGATTCTCCTCACACAAGATGCACATGCCTCAAAACAACTCTGCTGCTAAACTAGGTTAAGTGTCTCCAGGCAGACCCCTGCTAAGCAGTTCTTGTCCATTGCAAGAATTCTGGAAATTCACGTCAGTTCTTGGAGCACAACCTCTCTCTCACCTCTTGGTGCCAATGGCATCTAGCTCGTCAATAAAGATGATGGAAGGAGCCTTCTCTTTGGCCAATGCAAAGGCATCTCGAACCAGCTTGGCTCCATCTCCAATGAACATCTGCACCAGCTGTGGGCCAGCTAGCTTCAGAAAGGTGGCCTTGAGGGCAGATAAGAGAGAGAGCTTAGACCATGACTCCTTTGACATAGCATCCTTTGACACAAAGATTGTAGAGGCTGTACTCCCTTCACGGCAGTTACAACCCCTGCTTTAAGTTCTGTTTCTGGGATAAAACTGGCAGAATAGGTCGCTTCACCCAGTCCCTCTTACCTTTGTCTGGGCAGCACATGCTCTAGCTAGGAGAGTCTTTCCAGTTCCTGGGGGCCCATACATGAGCACTCCTTTGGGCGGCTGGATACCCAGATTTTCAAACTTCTCTTTGTGATTCATTGGTAAAACAATGGCTTCCACCAGCTGCAGAGACGGAAACAGTATGACAAGAAGCCCACTCTGTGATTGCACATCCCTGCTTTCAGTCCAGCCCTAGAGGTCCAACTCCTCTACCCATCTCCCAGACCAGGATACTGTCTCAATTCAGAACTAAAATGAAAGGCATTATGCTGTTCTCAGACAGGAGTCTGGAGATTCTTTATCATCTCTGATACTACAGGGCAAAAACTGTGAAGTACTGAGACTGTTTCCCCACAAAAAAAAAATCATGTAAGTAGAAAAGTAATATTGCACTCATTAGAGTTTTTGCACTCATTATACACTGAGGAACTGAGGCCCAGAGACTACGTGTCTTGCCACAGGTAATATGGAAAATCTGTGGAGAAGCAGGCAACTAAACATAGGCTATCACCTCTTGGATCTGTTTATCCAGCCCCCCAATGTCACTGTATTGTTCTGTAGGTCTCTCATCTACTTCCATTGCTTTCACCCGGGAGTCATATTCAGTTGGTAAGGTCTCCAGGATCAGATAGGAGTCTTTGTTAACACCCTGTAAACACAAAGCCAGAAGCTAGGATTTAAAAGCTTTTTATGAAGGCCTTTTCCAAAAATAGCTATGGAATAAGAAACTACCAATGACTTGTTGAGGCATGATGGTTTGGGAGTTAGTAGCATATACATCAGCATTCAGTAAACAGCACTGTACAGTTCTGTGACAGTGACCCACTGCTGACCTTGGTCTCTGAAGGAGTGGCTGAATTAGAACCTAAGAGAAGGGAACCTATGTTTTGCCCTCAGCACCTCTCTGCATGTTGCAAGCAGGCTGTAGGTTTACCTCAGAATTTAAGTGCCCAAAGATACACTTGCATGTTTTTGTAAATCCTGATAGATGCCTGTGTCCCACCAACTCTGCTGGAATTCAGTCTCTAACTGTGCTTAGGTTCCCTTATAAAGTCCACCAAGCACTTAAGTACCTTGGTAAATAATCCAGCTCAGACTTTTGGACATTAGACTGTTTTAACAAGTGCTAACCTGATTAGAACAAGGGTGTCAAACTCATGGAGTCCATCAGGCCAGATCCAGACTGTGAGGTTTCCTGCACGGCTGACAGCCTGTGAGCCGTGGTAGCAGTGTTAACCCAGAATGTAGTGGCTTCATGCCACTGCTATTCACCCCCCGCTTCTCTCTTCTTGCCAACTTAGTCACCAGGGGCAACTAAAATCATGGTATCAGTAGTGAGTGGGGTTGGGAGGGAAAGGGAGTTAACCTCCTGGGTTCTAGAGCTACATTGAAACAGCAAGGATTGACAATGGGTCTAGCAGCCACAACAGCGAACACCATGAGCTCCACAAAGATGGGTGGTTCAGCCAAGGAGAAGTCCCACGGGCCGAATAACCCACCTCTCCAGGCTGAATCTGACCTTTATATTTGACACCCTGGATTACAGCACGTCCACAGCAGAAAGTGAACTGGCTAAGCACCAAGGTTCCTGGCTTGTGCCATGTGCTCACTATCTCCAAGTTACCACTCACCACTAGGTCTCCAGGCTTCAGCTTCTCAGCATCAACCAACCCAATCACAGGCAGGAAGTATGTCTGTAGAGAAAAGATTCAAGTAAGCACTGCAACCAGGCTAGGCTGATCTCCCCAGCAGTCAGTCAGCACGTGTAATTACTGAGCCATGTGATAACGTCCTCAGCAGTCATGTGCAGCTCTCCCCAACAGAGCACTCTCCACACTTCCACAGATCTAGGACTTACCTGGCGGGTGGAAGTTTTGATCACAGCACACTTGCCCTTTCTCTGAGAATCCAGATCAATATTTGCTCCATCTTCCTCCTGGTCATTGGGATCAACATCCAGTAACTGGGGACCAGAACAGAAGATTCCATTATAAGTAGAATCAGCACACCTGGTCTGCAGGCAGTTTTAGACTGCCAAACCTGCTAATTATTCCCACTTGAAAACAGATGAAGTCAGTGGGATCCAGAGCCACTGACAGGCAGAAGCAGAACCCAGAAGTCCTGATTTTCCAGTCCTCTGCCCAAGCCAGCAAACCCCATATCCTACTGATGCCCTCCATCCCAGATAAAAGCAGTACAGACAGTAGGGCCTGATCCCAACATTACTGCTGAAGAGTATGAGGCTCTCACCTCAATTACATTAGAAACAAGGTAAGGCAGGGTTTTGTTCACTTTGATCTTCTCACTGTTCTCTTTGATCTTGTCTTTCATGGCCTGCAGCTCATGGGTTACTCTCAGCACCTCACTCTTCATGATCTGCAATTAGCACACACAAGGAATAACCTCCAAAGCCCACATACAAAAACAAATACAGCATGCCAGAAATCCAATCAGCAGATGAAAATGAACTGGGAGAAAGGGGATGGGGAAAAATATTAGGGCAAAACAGATGAGAACACAGTAAGTGGTTCTTAGGCATCAAGCTACACAGCCTCTCTCTATTCTGGTCTCAACTTTTTGGTGCCCCAAAATTATCATCTTGATGTGTCATCTAATTGACAAAAACAAGGGAGAGAGATTTGCTTTTAGAAAGGCTGGTTCAGATCCTTTCAGCCAACTGGCACATCCATCCCTGTGAATTTTCCATTCACAATGTGCAGGTTCCTTTCAATACACTTCCTACTGTCTGGACAGATTTATGCAAAGAAGCCTGGACAGCAATCTGCCTAGAACTTTAGAAAAGTGGGGCTGGAAGGGAGCTCAGGAGGTCATCTATTCCAACCCTCCTGCTCAAAGCAGAGACATCCCTGCTCAAACCAAGCTGGACAAGTATTTATCTAAGCTGCTTTGAAAAACTTCCATGAATGGATATTCCATAGCCTCTATAGGCAGTCCATCCCAGTGCTTAAGTGCCCACAGTTAGAAAGTTCTTACCCATCTCCCACCTAAATTACCCATGTTGCAACTTAAGAATGTTGTCCCTGGTCCCATCTGTCCCCTGTGGCCACAGAGAAAAGTCTATCACCATCCTTTGTATAAACAAAGCTCATTATCAAATCCAACTCAACCTTCTCTTCTCCAGACTAAGTCATTCCAGGCCTTCCAAGCTTTCATTGTAACTCATGTTTCCTAAGCCTCTTATGTTCCCTGCTCTCTGCTACTCTTTTTAATTTGTCCACAACTTTCTTGAAGTGCAGCGTCTAAAACTGGACACAGTACAGGTAAGACCTCACCAGTGTGGACCAGAGTAGGAGAATCACTTCCCTTGACTTGCAAGTGACACTCGTATTAATGCAGCCTTATACGCTATTGGATTTTTTCTTTTTGAACAAGAGCACACTGTTGACTTATGTCCAGCTTATGGTCCACTGTAACCCCCAGGTTCTTTTCTTCAGTACTACAGCCTAGCCAGTCATTCCCCAGTCTGTATTTGTGTGTGTGACAGTTCCATCCCAGGTGTAAGATACCAAACTTGTCCTTACTGAATTTAATTCAGTGAATTTCAGATGATTTCTCCAGTTGATCAAAGTGACTCTGGATCTTATTCCTATTCTCTAGAGAGAGTACAACTCTATCCAGCTTGGTGTAATCTGCAAATTTGCTAGGCAGGTATTCAAACCCATTCTGTAGTCCATTAATGAAGATATTAATGAATGTTTGGCCCAGGACAGATGCCTGGGGAACCCCTTGATACTGCCTCCCAACTGGACATCAAGCTACTGATGACTGCTTTTCGAGTGTGATGATCTAAGCAGTTAAGCACCTCACAATACTTTAATCTAGACCAGGGGTGTAAACATACAGCCTGTGGAGCTGCCCAGTGATCTGTGCCACACGTGGCACTTGTGGGGGGCAGTGCCTTAGGTGGAGTAGCCCAGGACCTTACTCAGGCCTGTATCTTGGACCAGCCTGAGCAGGTGCTGTATGCACTGGATCAGGCATGGGTAGGGATCTGTGGACCAGCCCCCAAGCCATTCACCCAGCCCACAGGGCCAGATGAGTTTGACACCCCGATTTACACTGCATCTCCTTAGCTTACCAGGGAGAATGCTGTGGGACATGTCCTTGTAAAAACCTGCTTCCTGGCAGCTCAGAGTGCTTTGCAAAGTATCACCACTACAAGAGAGAGCACTGAGGCTACTACAGGCCTCAGTAGTCTACCAGTCATGACCTTTTGAATTAAATGAAACAAGACTCCCTGTACAGAGGCTGATAAACTGAGATCCTATGTTTAAAGGACAACTGGATATTAGAAAAATGAGTGAGAGTTCAAAACTTTGAGTATAGACCGAGCACAACAACTGTTTCCCCAAGAGAAAGCAGTGCATTCCTATTTTCTCAGACAGCAAGTCATCTAACACGAGGCAAAGATAAGACAGTCTTGACTTTTACTGATGACCTCAGGATCCAGACAGGCATTCAATCTGAACACCAGAAGTTTCCAGCACCATGAAAGTGAGGCGAGAAGGGGGCTATGGAGGCATTCCAGCTCCTTAGCTAGAGAACTAGACTGTGGTAAGCTCTCCTGCCAGGGGCAAGAGAGGGTTGCTTTTTGGTTCCTCCCACCTAGATGGGAGCCTGGTCACTGACAGCTTGTGCTCTCCCCTGCCCAGGAAGATGCAGGCTGTTAGGGATCAGCTAGCAGATGCTGAAAGACAGCCTCCAGCTCCAGCTCGAGCAAGTAACCACTCTTCTACCCCCGACCTCTGGCACACCCTCAACTCAATGCACACTCCCAGAGACACCCAGGACCATTAAAGGCGCATAGGCCAGTGGTCCTACCACCTGAACCATCCCATAGCTCACCAGGACGGTTCAAAGAGCAGGGGGAAGCAAGATGGTTCTTGGGGCTGCAGCCAGAACACCAGCACTGGCCCATGTTCTAACCATGGGAATGCAGCTTCTTGTCATGAGCAAGAGTCCATGCTCTAGCTGCATCAGTGGTACAGTGGAGACCTCTGCCCTCCTGCCAGCACACCGCCAGAGGGCAGTCACAGTAGACAACTCTTCTGCTCTCACAGCTGAAACACAGCCCCTGCACCAAGTGGTCCTGCTGATTGCTAGACTGGGTAGGGGGCCACCCATAGAGTCACCCCCTGCTTGGTCTCCTTAATCTGGGAAGTTTTGGGTCCTCTGTCAGCTCATGGCTGGGTATCAGGATCCAGGCACTGTGGGATACTCAGGGTCCCAATGCCACAGACATCGCACATGGTGCTAGAAAAATTCAGTGGCAAAGCTGCTAAGCCAGCAGCTAATGGTGGAATTGCTGTCTTTTCTGCCCCACAGGCTGCCTGAACACCTGCAGGCCTATGTTTGCTTCAGGAAAGCAGAGTGTTTCCCTGACATAAATGAAACACCTGCTCGCATCCGTAGGGGAGCCATTTTCTCTTTCAGGCAGCTGTGGACCAAACCTAACTGATCAGCAGGGGCCTCACCTGCAGCAGCAATCACAGCCATAGTTTTCTCTCTGTGGTAATATAGTAGGAGTGTGAATCTAGACAGAGCTCAGATTTTTATCCCCCATCAGTCTACCTTGTTTAAGGAGCCATTACTTAAACCCAAGAAGTAGAAGGGTAGCGTGGAACTACATAACAAACATTATCCAGTCATCTGTGGCCAAGGTGCCCAGTACAGAAGAAGCAGTGAACTGTTTAACTCACACATCTCTATGCCTGCTTGCCCCACTGCTGCTGCCAGCCCCATAGATTGAGCCCACCAAGGAGCCCCACAGTTCAGATCTGGCCAGGGGCGACTCCAACACCCAAGTTAATGGAGTTAAACTCGTCCTTCCCTTAAATGCCCCTTCTCTAGGCTGGAGCTTGTTAGGGCACTGGACAGGCACAAATGCTGAGCACAGCAGCAACCTGCAACAAAAACGGCCTGCAAGTGGCAAGTCTACAGAGCAAACTCCCTACCATGAGGTGTTGTGGAAGCCGATAGCTTAGCCAGGTTCAAAAGGGGACTGAACAAATCCTTGGAGCAAAGGGGCATTGGTAGCAATCCAGCACAGGGCTAAATTAGGAGCACAGCCTCTGAATCACAGCTTCCTGGGCCTTACACCTGGAGGCTGCTGGTGGGAAACAGAGGAAAAGCCACATCCTGCTCACTGTCCCCTCCAGCATCCACTCTGCACCCCAGCTGCCGCGGGCCTGGGCCCAGCAGAGCCACAAGCCTGGAGCAGGCCGCGCAGACTTGAGACTGGGCACCGCTTAGGAGGAAGCGGAGAGGGCACGCGGGCGGCACGGAGCAGGGCACGGCCGGTGCCCACCGCCCTCCGCAGTCTGTGAAGCGCGGCCCGGGAGGCACCGCCTAAGGGGTCCTGGGCCTCGCCCCTGAGCAGCCGGATGCGCCCGCCGACAGGAGCCCCGGGGCTGCTGCTGCTAGGGCCGGGCCGGCCGCTCACCTTGATCTCGCTGTCCAGCAGGCGCGTGCGCTGCACGATCTCCTCCGTAGACATCTTCAGCACCTCCTCGCCCACGCCGTCCTGGGGGGGCACGGGGTGGTCAGCGGCCGCTCCCAGCACCCCCATCCCTTGTCCCCCTCCTCCGGCCCCGGCCCCCTCACCTCGGCCTCATCCCAGACCGACGCCATTCTTGCTCTGTGCGAGTAAACGCGGCCCAGCGTCACAGACCGCGGATTCGTCTCAGGCCGCGGCGGGAAAGCCTGTCCCGGCCGCTCCGGGACCGCGCTGCTCCTCCCCCACCCCCCGTGTCGAATCTGCTGCGTAGAAACCCGCCCCGCCGGTCACGTGACAGCGGCCAAATCTGCTGAGTGATGGCTCCGCCGCCATGTCGATGAGGGGCAGCGCGGAGGCGGGGCCAGCTGCAGGGGCCGCCCACGAGCGCTGCTCGGAGCGGAGGGGGCGGGGCGGGTCCCGCGGGTCCCGCCCAGCAGCGAGCGCAGCCGGCGCGGGTGTAACCACTTTTATTTCGCCCGCGGGTCCCGTCGGTCTGCCGGCACCTGCAAGAGAGAGGCGGCGCTGCTCGGAGCGGCTCTGGGCCCCGCCCGCTGCCCGCGCTGGGGCGCTCACACGCGGGAGGAGCTGAAGGGGATTTAAGCGCAGCTCCGAGGCGCCTCCGGGCCTGTCCCCGCCGTTCCTCCAGGCCTATTTCTGAGCCCCGAGGAGGGGGGCTGCCTGCCGGCACAGGGGGAACAAATCTGGCTGAGGCTCAGAAGACGGCAGTGCAAGGGGGCCGCCCCTGTGCAGGGGATATGCCCACAGGACAGAGTCCTCTGGACAACAGCGGCCTTGCCCATCGCTGCTCTAGCCCTGGGCTGCTAAACTCAGCTCGGGGAGGCACCCCTGAGCAGCCACCCCTCCCCAGACCCTCTGCCTGAACCGACCTCCATTTGGCAGCCCCTGTCCCCCGTGCTCCTTACTTGAGATGGAAGAAGTGGGAGCAAGGCAGCGCCTGGAGCTGGTTGTTCCTCTCCCCGATGGACTCTCCGCACAGGCCGCAGTACAGCTCCATCTCCTCCACACACTCGTGGAACCGCACCACATGGCTGCGCAGCTCCCGCTGCCGCCCCTTGCTGCGATAGATGCTTTCACACAGGCAGTGAAGCTTCAGCAGGCCAAGCTAGTGGAAGAGGCAAGGGCAAAGCGGACACAGAAGGCCTCTAAAAAGGAAGCCTCCTCTAGCCCCACAAGGCACACAGGCCAAACCCAAAAAACACCAACCTGCTAAAAGCCAGGATGTTTAGGGTCAAGATAGGATTAATTCCTGTGGGCTCTCAGCCCTCCCTGTGTATCCATAAACCCTCTGGTCCCAGTGAAGGAGGTGAGAGGGTTGCAGCACTCCAAGCATGCTGCAACCTATTCACCAAGCTGGCTTTCCTTAGCTCTTCTTTCTACAGAGGAAGCCAGCCAGCATACAAGCCAGGCACAAGACTTGTTTATCTGGCTCATTAATAGATAGATGCCTGGGAGATGTTCAGAGAAGAAATCCCTAATCCTTCAGCTGTCCTCACCACCATCCTGTTCCTGCCCTGCTGTTGGAGCATCTTCTATTTCTGACTTCACTAACCTGCTGTGGATCCTTATTAATTTTTTAACTATTACAGCAGTCAGCGTGTGCCCACTCCACTCAGAACTACCCCCCCTCTCTGGCCACTGATTCTTGCACAAACTAAACACCTGTTCCAAGATAATTGACTTTGAGGCTTGCAGCTCAAACCTCAAGGAATTACTGGTTAACCCAAGTTTGGGGAGGATAAACAGGCAGTAACTTTGAGATTGGGCACCTTAGTCTTCCTACCCAACAGAGCTGTGAACACCAGTGGAGGGGAGCTGTGAGAGTGAGCCTACCTTGTTTCCCAGTCCCTCTGCCAGCTCCTGGGCCTTTTCAGTGCTTTCCAATGCCTGTGGGATGGAGCAAAAGATCACAAATACCAGCATAGGTCATAATTTCTCAGGCTGATGCATCAGAACCAGCTGTGCACAGCATAGCTAAGGGCATGATGGAGAAAAAACAGAGAGCTAGTGGGTCAGGATTAATAAAACATTGCCATGATAGAGTAAAAGCAGAATGGCTCCTAGGAAGCAAAACAGTGTGCCCTGGAGGCTTTCTGAAAACTGCTTGTTGCTGTCTGAAGCACAGAATTTGGCAGGTACATTCCTCCCCACCCCAGAGATGCTCTGAGTGGAAAGTTGGCATGGCCTTGGCAGAGACCAGAGTCTTCAACTGAGGAAGATGCAGACCTTCTGGGACTCTGGTGCAGGAAATCACCACAGCTGAACTTAAGCACAAGCACAGCAGCAGGGTCAGCAGTCTTTGGACTTCAGGTATCTACTTCCACTACTATAAAAAGGACAGGAACAGGGACAGACCAGCATGCCAACAGGCACACAGCTACCAGTGAGTTGTTCCTATATCAGCTGCCAGGAATCCATGTGGTAAGATGTAGGAAGTTGTTGCTGTGGCCTCTCCCACCTGTGGGGAAGTGTTGCCCTTCTCACAGCTGCTACACTGAATGGCAGTCAGTGGCAGGAGGATGGGTTAGGGCTAATACAGACCCTGCCCACCTTCCAGCCACTTTGCCCATCCACAGCAGCATGGGACACGTGGTGGTGGCAGTGCCAGCTCTGGCATAGGGCACACAGTGGGTACTAGTGCTGTCACTGCATGGTCCTTTTCCCCAATGCACAATTGTCTAGATGTCCATTCCTCTCCATGCTTTCCTCTAGAATCATAGAAATGTGGGGCTGAAAGTTACCTCTGGAAGTCATTTATTCCAACCCTCCTGCCCAAGGCCAACCATCCCTGTCTATATCATTGCAGAGAAGAGTCTAACTTGCTCTTAAAATCTTCCAAGGAGGGAGATTCCACAACCACTCTAGGCAGTCTGTCCCAGTACTTAACTGCCCTCAAATTTAGAAAGGTCTTCCAAAGAACCACCCTAATTTTCCTTGTTGCAGTTTAAGACTTACTTCTTGCCCTGTCTCCTGCAGCCACGGAAAAGTGTCTGTCACTCTCCACTTTATAACCACCCTTCAAGTAATTGGGAATGTGTTAACAAATCCCCACTGCCTTCTTTTCTCCAGACTAAATAATGCAAATTCTTCCAAGCATTTCTTGTAAGCCATGTTTCCTAGCTCTCTACTCATTTCAGTTGCTCTACTCTGGATTCCTTCCAATTTCTCTTTAAGTCTTTGGAAATTGGCCATGGCTGAAGACTGAATGCTGAACAGGGTGGACAAATGCTCCCAAGTTCAACAAAGACTCCTCCTACTTAGATGCCCAACTGACTTTGCCATCATGTTCAGGATGAAACTGATCACCAGATTTGGAGTAAGGAAGGAATTTTGTTGGATTCGTGGTCAGAATGGTAGATTTGTGGGCTTTCCTTCACTTTTCTCTGTAGCATGGGCATGGATCATCTGCTGGGATCATCTAGACATTTCTTGTCTAATCAATTCCCTGCTATCGCAAGGGCCTTCAGCATTAGTGGTCTCTTCTGCTATACCTGTGCCACACAGCTTGGTCTCCTGATGTCTTAAATGCTTTTATTCAGTTGAAGGATTTGGGTTAGCGTACGGTATCTGGGTGACATTTGCTGGCCTGTGCTATGCAGAAGGTCAGACTAGGTGATCTGCTGCCAAACTTTGCAAACGCTATGAAATTCCAAATCTCACCAGTACTCTACCAGCAGCAAACATCTGTGAAACCATCCCCCCATAGCTCAAGTTGGCAGAGGAGTGTATGTTGGATCTAAATGTTCAGCCTTGATGCTGACCCTTTGATAGCCTTGGTAGGATTTGATTTTTATTGATAGACATTGATTTAATCTGACACACACAGACTGATGGAAAACTATTTCCATCAGTAATCATTGAAATTTACACCAAAGGGAAACAAAAAAAATTCTGGGGTGGAGGTAAGGAAAATTGGGGCAGGGGTGTGCACATACATACACACACCCAGGAGCCTGGTGCTGCTGTCTCCTCACTCTGCCCAGGTCCCGGCTGGGGCAGGGGCAACTCCTGCAGAGCCCAGTCCCTGCGAGATCAAGGCAGGGGCCAAACGCTTGTGGAGGATGGACCAGGCAAGGCTCCATGGACATTTAGCCCAGCCCTTGGCTGGGACTTGAACACAGCAAGGGGCTGGCAGCACCGGGCTCCCAGGCTTTACCAACACCCCCCCTCCCCCCGGGCACAGCCTTACTGGCATAGCCCCCAGCTCCTGCAGCAGCTACCACACGTGTACACATGAATAAATTAATTTAAAATAAATTGAAAAATACCCGATTTTGTGCCATCCTGAAAATTTCAATAGATAAAAATCATAATAGATGCTTAAAAATAAACATTCCTTTTAGCCATCAAAATTAAAAAAAATTAATTCTGCGAGGCCTACCCATGAAATGTCACTAGGACTCTGTGTGATGGGTGTCCTGTTTCTGAAGTTGGCACTTTTACAAAGAACATAAGAAATTATGACCTAAAACCCTCTATCAAAAGAACTTTATGGTTGCAAAGTCTAGCACTCAAAATGCTAGGAAATGACAGCATTCCTTGCATGTATGCATTTTGCAACAGTAACTACCTGATCATAAGCTATTTTAGCCATAGGAGCCTTGTCTCATTAAACGCATAGAAGGTTAATGAATCAGGGCTGGCTAATGAAGACACCTGGTGACAGTAGGACCCCAGCCATACTTGTTGCAGAATTTGGAAGATGGGTAATGTATGAGATGGGATTGGAGGAAAACAAAGGATGTTATAAGGTATATGAATGCTGCCCTAGATTCTAGTACCACATCTAAAACACAGAAACACTAATGCCACTTTACTAGTTCAGAGTAAATTTCCTGGCCTGGTATCACAGACTTTTAATGAGTGATCCCCAATTGTGTATCACCTATTTTCTGTGTGCCAGACTTGAGATACTGGGATCTCTACAGAGTACTAAGCAGTCAACATTTTAGCTTAAACCCATGAGAACCATGCTTTGAACACATAATGCTAAGTACTCTGAAAACTTAGGCTCTAGGTGTCTCAGATTGGACACCCACAATTAGCGGAAAATTTCAAGCTGAATCTCTGTTTTTCTGTTCCCCTTCTGTAGAATGGGGATAAAAATATAAAATGGTTGCACATTTAGTGAGCACCAGCCACCCTGCACACGGAATGAGGGAGGGCATCTATGGAAAAAATGGTATGTGATCATGTAACTACAGACTGTATCTTAATGCAGGCATCAAAAAAGCCACATTAAAGTTGCATAGGTAATCTTGACTCTGATGTTCCCTAGCCATTTCACTTCCAACTTCACTAGTATTTTTTCAAACTGTTTTTTCTGTCTAGCAGTTTGTATAACATTTTAAAGGAACAAATGCACTGTGCATTTTGAACTCTAGTAGCCACATGATCTTATATGGTATGGCTTTTTCAATTCCTTTGTTTCATGTTCTACTTCACCTACCTTATACTCCAAGCTTCTCTAGGTGCTCCAGTATAATATGTTTGTCTGCTAAGCATGTGATATAGTGACAGAGCTATATAGTGTGATCACTAAAAGCATAATACAAATAGGAGACTGGCAACAAAGTCTGCTTCTGAGAATAAGCTGAATGCCTACAACTCAAGGAGGGCCCTCTCTTACCACATCTCCTTTCTTCACACAGTTTTCTCAGTGTAATGGGCTTTCCTGTGAAGCATCTGGTATTAATTATGGCTGGAGGCAGGACACAACTTTGTAGATCACTGTTCTGATCCAATATGGGATGTCCATATGGTTCGAGTCCCACCTTTCCAATTTGGATTATGTAGAGAAACACCAATGCTCATATCAGACCATTTGGGTAGAGAGGTATTCTACTGTAGTACCCAAGGGCTATGTAGTTCAGGAAGTAGTTGTCTTCTTCAGAGAGACCCAGCATCATCAACCCAGCCCTCTCAGGAATGGACTATAACTGACCTTGTCCAGTTCCTTCTGGATCATCCAGCACTTGGCCACTCCCAGCAGCACCTGAATCTGTCCCAGGCGGTTTCCAATCTCTGTCATGATGCTCATGGATGAATCATAGCGAGGAAAAGCTGTCTGCAGAGTGAGATGCACATGCACATATTCAGCTAGGCCCACTCTCCATACCTCCTCACCATCCCTCAACTCTCCTTTCTCTCTCCCCTCTCTGGCAGCTGTACCTGTACGTCTTTACGGCTGCGGTGAATATCAGCAAAGCAGAGGAGGCATAGTGCCTGCAGAGGCCGGTCCCCGTGCTGCAGGGCAATCTTCATTGACTCCTGGGAGAACACACTTCCAGTCAATACAAAAACTCACCATAGGCCCTGAACAGAGAGGGATTGAAGCCTCAGAACTATTTGAGTCACCAGCTCCAGAAGTGACAAAGCCACTGTGAAGGAAGCCTTGTTCACTGCTGTGCATGACATGTTCTCAGTCTTCAGCCAGAGGGCATCCCTGGACCCAGCCCCCAAGGACTGCTCTAGCTAGTGAAGCCACAAATCTAGGAAGGCTGGAAGCAGCAGGAGTATCTAGGGTCCAAGAGGAAATGCTGCTGTATCTCAGCACATCCTCCAAAAACATCTCCCTCACTCCAGGATCTCTGTCTGCCCTTTGTCTCATTCCTTGGTCTCCTCCCTGTACCTCACAGCTTTCCATAGCATCTGCCAGGCGCCCCAGCTTCCGATAGGCCACTGCCATGTGGTACTGGCTCATTGCTCGGTACTTCAAACTCCAGCCCTTTCCATAGTCGTTCACCAGTTCAGCTGCTTTACATGGGAAGAACAAGGCTTTCTCATAGTCCTGGGTAGCAGAGAGAGGAGCAAAAGGACAGAAATACATTAGAGGACGAGGCTACCCAAGGGATAATAGAGTTCTTGCAAACTTCAGCCTAACATGGGTGTCTGTTTGGGGAGTCTGGGACCACTGCCTGCTGCAATTTCTGTTCCTAGCAGGCATCCTGGGCTTAGATTGCATACTGGGATGATAACAGTCAGCTCCACGTGACATCTAGGAAGAGAAAGATTTGCTTTAGTCGAGAGGTAATTTACCCTCCTTTCAGCCAAAGTTTGGATCAGTGCCTTCTGGAAACTTCTCTCCTCTGCCATCTCAACTTTCTACATGTATAGTGGGCTTTTGCTGCATTTTCCAACCAGTTAACCCTTATGATCAGTCTCTCGTTATTTACCATAGTAGAAGGTAAATCTGGGCTTTGCCAAATTCTCCACGTTTCTTTTTATTAAAAAAAAAAAATGTCACCAAATATGTAATGTAATATTTTTATCATCCTTGAAAGCTGAGAGAAGTGTCCCACAAAGGACTTATTTTAAACTGGCATTTTGCCTTGCTTCAGTCTTTGAGACAAATAAAGGAGATGAAGAGAGAGGGGGGTGTGTGTACCCTGCTTGCTCTTAGGCCTACAGGAAGTTTAATTTTCCCTTGTTTTGTTGGAAGACCAATTGGTGACATGACAGACTGGGCTTATTGCGACTTTTTTAAACACCTAGGGTGACAGAGAAAAATACTTTATATTGGAAAAACTCAGTAGTTGTGATGGAAGTCACAGCTGTGACAGACAAATACCAGCCTTGGTCACTTTCCAGAGAAGGAAGCTGAAGCACAGAAAGGGAAGGGGATTTCACTTGCAGCAGTTAAGGGGCAGATGAGGTATGGAGCCCTGGCTCCTAGTCTCATACCCAGATCTTATCATCTAGGTGATCCTGTTCTACAGCTGTGTGAGGTCTCTACTAATTAATACAATTTACAACTTCTTTTCCTGGGGTGCCATGTAAAACTCCCTCCCATGAGCCTCTTGATTTCAGTTTTGAGCGGACTAGTTGTCAACGGTACTAGGAACAGAGTTACGACCTTCCTAGAACAACCCTCCCTCAGGACTCTGAAACCCTTCCTATACCCAAGATACAGGGCGAATCCTTGCCCTCCCCGCCTTTGTCCCCTTGTCCTTTCCTGTATCCAATGTGGGAGCAATTCCCTCCCACACATTTTCCATCTCCAAAGTCACCAGCTGGGCTGCCCACACCTTGATCTGTGTGTAGAAATTTCCCAGGCTGCAGCAGACGCGGCACTCTAGCATCTTGTCGTCATTGTTGTGTGCATAGCGCAGGGCTTTCTCAAAACACTCCAAGGCTTTCTGGAAGATGCTGAGGCCCAGGAAGGCATTGCCCATGCTCAGGTTCACTTGGCCATTTAGTCGTAGGCTCACAGTAGTGCCCTGCATATTCAGACAGGTCTTACAGTAGGAAATGGTTTTTTGGAATTCACAGAGTTTCTCATTACTGCGAGCCAGGTTCAGGTAGCTTTCCGTAAGGTAGTCTGGATCCTCCAGCTCCCGAGCCGTGTCAATCTGCACCACTGCAAACTTTCAGCAGAGAAGAGAGTGTTTATAGAGACTGCCTCCTCCTGTCTATCCAGGATAGTATTATTCTGCACAAGACCCCTGGGATTCAACAGGACCACATTGAAAGCAATAAAATACCTAAATGGACAGGCCACAAGGTGGTTCAAGTGGGACACAAGTAGACTGAGCAAGCTCTTCCTGTGCTAACACTTGGAGAGGGAGATCTCAGGGTTAGAAATTGGTGGAGAGATCTGCCAAATGGCTGTGAAGAGTCATGAGAGGGAGAAAACCTCTCTTCACAGCACAACTCAATTTTTCCTAGAACTCAGAAGGCACCGTATCAACAACTCTAATAAAAAATATGGCATCTACGAAGACCCCTTCGTTCATTCCACATTCCTACCAAAAGGTGAGTAAGTCTTGTTTTGCCCGAGACTTACTTTTTATAAACAGCACCACCCATTGCACTTGGTTTTATTAGACTGTCTAAATCTCTTCTTTATTTAGCCTGCAAGCTAAATAAAGAAGAGATTTAGGGAGTTGCCTTCTTCTGTGTCTTGTGATGAACTGAGCATATTGCAGAGGTAGAATGAACAACCAGAATGCTAGGCGCTTAGTGATTTTTCTCTCAATGTGTATTTTCATTACTTTATCAGAGATGAGAATTAGATTTCCCTATGGTAATTCCTAAGGTCACCATCTTTCCCTTTGAAGATTTGAACTTCATTTACTTTTTCTAATCAATCCCTGGAACCTTCCCCATTCTCTGTAATTGTTGGCATTTTGGTGTATGGCAAGCAATTAAATGCTATATATTTTTTCTCCCTAAAAGAAGTGGAACATTAGAGCCCTTTCGAAATAGTTAATTCCACACTGCTCAACATTCATTGACCTACCTCTTTCCAGTTATTATTTCCTTTCCCAATACATTTATAAATTCTCCTTACTCCCTCCTTTAATCTCTTGATTAGCATAAAATATTCTGGTTTACTGAAGCAATTCTAATCATTTTCTCCCCACAGTAAGAGGCTCTTAGAGAAAGCTGACTGAAAGGGTTTCTCTTATTTCCCTCCCAGCTGACCAGTGCGGTTCTACTGAATCTGCCTCCTTCCATCTTATTTGTTTCCACAGAGCTGCATCTTGTTTCTTTTCTACATTGCCCTCTTTGGATTCCCCCTTTATTTACGAAGGTTTTCTCACCATCAATTTGACTGTATCTTCTTAGATCTCCCCATTTATCTTGAAAGGCACCAGAACTGCTTCTTACCCTCTTATCTTCAGCCCTTCCCCATTTGCTTCGAGGAGAGGATGCTATTGATTCACATAACGATTTACTAATTGGAAGTGGCATTCAAGATGGTTTAGATTGTGCCACATTTAGCACTCTGAGATGAGGTACAGATACATTATTTGCTTCTTGCAAAGAGCTTTCGAAGAAAAATCTCCAATCCTAGCCACAGGGCCTGGCACCTGGGAAACTTCAAGGATCAGCACAGCAAAACTTGTTTTCAGGCATGGATTTTTTTCCCACTCCAACTACTGCAACTTCCTCCTGGTTTGGTCTCCTACATTTTTGACTCACCCTCCCAAACACTACTTTACACTCTGAATGCATCCATCCCCCCTTCTTCACACCCCTTCATTCTTTTTCTGCATTCAATGAATCAAGTTCAAGCTTTTTGTCTTCACCCATCACCCTTAGCGCCAACCTCTCTGCTCCTTTTTCTCAAGCTATATGCATGCCCCTTACATGTCAGCCTCACCTACAGTCTATTTTCCTCTTCACCTGGAATCCCCTCCCTGACCTGATCTTCCTGGTCTCCAACACTCTCCAGAAATACCTGCTTTTAGGAAAAAAAAATCCTTTCCCTCTCTCAACTCTTCCTGTCATCTGCACCTAAAGAAACGCTGATGAGTGATTACTAGATTGGGGTCATCACTATAGTGACTCTATTTTCCCTTAACAGTCCCTTAAGAAAATTGAGATACAGAAAAAGTCACTACAATAGGAACCAAATAATGTAAAAACTATTCAAAATAAAAATTGTGTAACTGACCAGCTACCAAGCGTCTCTCTCCTGCTGCTGTTTGCTGTATCCAGCCACCCTGGAGATTTTTTGGAGGTTATACATTGTAAGCTGTTTGAAATGGGGACCTTGTTTTCTTACCTGTGCATGAAGTGCTTAGCAGGTGGTTAGCCCCTTGTGAGAATAAGAACTTCCAAGGTAAAGTGTTTAAGGGCTGTCATCCACAAGACCCTTAAAGTTCAGCACCTCACAAGAGCAACTTGGAAATCCCTGGGGCCACAATTAGGGAACCACAATGCCAAGGGGCACTCCAAGACCCCTGTGAATAGAGCCACAGATCAATGTTGTTGCTCCTTGTGAATCGTTCAGGCTGCCCTCCACATTTGCCAAATGCCTGATGCACTTTGGTCCATGCAAAATACAAACCTTGCTTTTACGTTCTAATCCCCAGTTGCTCCCTGCGGTGGGCGTGATACAATGGCACACATTCATCCTGAAATCGATTTACCTTTAGCATATCCTTGTATCTGCCCATCTCCGAATGAGCAGTGATGAGGCAGCTTAAAACCCGAAACCTGCCAGCAGGACCTGTAGTCTTTTCCAAAACTCTCATCCAGACTTGGAGGGCCTTTTCCGTCTGGTTGGACTGGTAGAGATTGAGTCCTTTCTCTATCTGTTGTTTTGTCTGGTCCTGACCCATCTCCTTCGCACCAAAAAGCGTCATATACTAATCTTTTTGGACAGCACAAGCAAGGAGTTTGAGAGAAAATACACTGTAGAATGCCCTGAAGGAGGAGGGTGGATTACATAGTCTAAAGGCTTGGAGCCATAAGAGACTCACGCTTCTGGGTGAAGGGGTCCCAGCAGCTGGTGGCTAGAAGGGGCTGCTGAGCTCTTAAAGCAGCATCCCAAATCCATTAGGCAAACATCTTCTGCACAGAGGCCCATCAAAATATTGTTGCCCGCTCCCACAAACAAAGAGGAAGAAAGAAGAAAAGTGCAATTGGGAGAGAGAGAGAAAAATCTCAAGTGACTGGAGTGAAACTCAATCGGAACAGCCACTCCTGGGCTCCCCCATCCCCATTGGCTACAGCTGTGCCTGCCAGTCCTATTCACGTAGCTTCACAAGAATGTCAGTCAGTCTCAGTAACACCCAAGGTCACAGCGAGCCAACTGCTCCCCCCATCCCTCTGGCATGTAACATATAAATACCCCAGAGAAAGACAATTGGCTGAAATTACACAAATGTTTCAATCATCTGTCTCCCTTCCCCCAACACTGGACATCATTCAGACCCTTAGAGAATGGAAAACAGCCTGAGACGATGCAAGCTGAGGCATCACCAGGTGAGATGACAACAGATCTGAGTTTCTGGAAGGAATGACTAGGAAGCTCCAACATTTATGCATGCCAGTTACCACTGGTGATCAGCATTGTACCAGGCACAAAAATAAAACCTCCACTCCGAAGGGCTCACCAGGGGAGGCTCAGCTGTATTATGGTTAAGAGAGACACTCCGAAGATCTGGGTCCAGTTCCCACAGGCTTGCTGCCTATGGGTTTATTGGCTTCCTAACTTCTTGGAGACCATGAATTCAAAAGAGATAATTCCTTGAAACCTTTGTTTCTAACCACCTGGGGACTGCAAGCGTTTCATTGTCCTTTTCTACTGGGTTGGCAGACACGGACAGCTAACAACCGTGTGCACCAGGGAGAGGAGGAAGTAACTGGATCCTCTACCCTCGACTTATGGCTATCACCTACTTGTGATGGATGATCACACACTCCACAATATAGAATTCCCTCACCCACTCACTTCAGAAGCAGCATTTTGCTGGACCAATAAGATGGCAGCTTTGAAGCACTGTCCTCTATTCTTTAAGAGAAAGGGATTGAAATTAGATCAATTCCTTCAGGAATTAAGTTTCTGGATGTTGGCTTATCTCCTTCAAACTGCTGCATCCTTAATGGCCTGATCTAGATGTCCATGTATAATCTGTTCTTTCTGTCTCTGTAAGAGTGATTTTTCATGTTGACAAAGTAATGACTAGATCATAAACTCTTCTCTCATAGGTGGGATTCATTATGCTAATCTGAGGGAGGCTTCTATGGACACCAACACTGAGAAAATGGAAGCATTTGTTCATACGTCAGTCTGCAGATGAACCAGAAGGCAGGAGCCACATTCTTCACAGAAGGAGCGTACTGAGACTGTTGTCGCAGACATACATTTTCATGCAAATCCAGCTCGCCATTTTATTTAGGGCATCCTTAGAGAATGGTTTTAAAATGGGGGAAGAGAGTGAGAGGATGTTTTGCTGGGTTCCCCAAGGGAATTGTTTAGGCTGACCCACTTTTGGGAATTATAAACCCACCTCTGATGTCTAGATCATTGCATTCAGTATCTAATTTCTCTCAGATGCAATGTATTGGAGAACTCTTCATCCCGTGTACCTGCGCTTAGAAATTTCAGGGAAAGATGCTATCCAGAAACCTAAGATAGACCGAGACTACAGTCACCCCTTCCTGAAGCAGGTGGTAAAAGGGGTTAATACACAGCTGGACATCTGAGCATCTTGCAGAGATTGTTCACGTTTTCCCCATTACCAGGTTACACGGCTGCTTTGGATCCTGTTGTTTCCAAAAAAGTATACAAGCAGGGATAGGGAAATGGTCCCGTCACACAGGACCTCTTGTAAGATCTTATTTGAAAAATCATCAGACTGATCTTCTGTCTGGTGGTAGTAGGGAAGAATTTCAAACCCCTGAACCCTGGAGAAGATAGATAAAAAAGGAGCAGCTAGTTCTGTGGGACAAGGCTGTAGGCTACAGCCACTAGAACAATGGTATCGAGGAGTCAGGGTAGGAGCCAGGGAAGGGTATACAGTAGGGCTATGCGAAGCTTCAGTCCCCGATTCAATTCGGCGGAGATTTGGCCCAATTCGGTGGCCGACCGGAAGTAGTTCCAGTCCACTTCCCGGATTGCCGCCTAGCACATGGAGGGCCTCCCTGCATGCCTGTAGGATGCTCGCAGCAATCACAAGCCGTGCTTGCCTCAAGGTATGTAGAAAAAACTTTTAAAGCTGTGTCTATGTCTGAATCGGCATCAAATCTTCAGATTCAGACTTGGCCGGATCAAATCAGGGACAGTGATCTGAATCAACGAATTGAATCACTATCCCCAATTCGGGCCAAATCTGAATCCGAATGGAATAGGGCCTGCTTCGCACACCCCTAGTATACAGGATCACAAGTCTTTCCTAGATGTCCCTGTAGAACAGGGGCAGACTCCATTTCCCAGCAGCCCCTGCCTATGTTACTTCCACCCGTTTCCATGGAGACCCAAGGAACAGCAGATCAAGACAGCATGGGCCAGGGTTTCCATGGAGACCAGCCTCAGCAGTGCTGACAGTGTGCAGGGAGCTGCTCCAGGGCTAGGATCTTGCGGCAGTGACAGCATGGTCTGCAGCCAGGACAGAGCTGTGATCCACCACTGTCTGCACACCTCAAGCAGGGGCGTGCAGGCAGCGAATAGTGACTCTGCCCCAGCTGCAAGATCCCAGCTCTTCACCCAGCTCCCCCCCTCTCCAGTGCTGCTGGGCCCATCTCCATGGAAACCCTGGCCCCACGCTGTCACGGCCCCACTGTTCCTTGGGTCTTCGTGGAAACTGGCTGCAGCAACACGGGCAGGGGCTGCTGGGAAATAAAGTCCAGCTGCCAGCCGGATCCACCATTTTGCCCACCCCTGCTGTAGAATTTCCCTCTACAGCTAGTTTAATAGTCTATGGCTCATGAGTCATCAGAACTTCATCTTGTTGATTCTGGATCACCCTACAGAAGCCCTTTGCCCCATTAGCACCCATTGTCTGGCTATACCTGTGAGGAAGAGAGAATTCTGTAGAATTTCTTGCCCTAACAAGGCAGGTCCTCAAGTTCAGGCGTGATAAGTCTGTCCTGCATCTGCAGCCATGCATTGGGCACTTTTTTTGTCTTTGGGCTAGACTCTTCTGCTGAAAAGCATTGCTCAGTCTCACATGAACCCAGGTTCTGCAACTGACTGCTTGTTGAGACAGAGAACACCGCACACAGCAAGGGATTGAAAAGTGCCAGAAGTGTGATGAGATGACTGCATGTTAGATAACGAGGACAAAACCCACCAAACTCCAGCTGGTGAAGTGAAGAAGACAGATATGACTTACCTATGTGAGGCCAATGCATTGTGAGAGCAGCTAGCAGGGTAGAAGCACATTAACCACTTAGATCCTTGCCACTTGTGATTTCCTTGAGGAACTAAAACTTGTCATTAGCCAAACACTTTGTTTTTTCCTCCACTCCAATGAATTACACTCTTGACCAGTTACTGCCTACATGTAGGTATAATCCTTTCCTCTGACTACTGACCCTTGTGCAACATCCTGTCAATCTTCAGTGCCATATTGTCAGTTCCTTCCCTGGCCTGAGCTGTCAACTGTGCGCAGTGCAAGTGAGTATAAGATGATCATGTATTTTTTTTCAGTGCATCTATGCAGTGAGGATGCATTGTGTAACAAAAGGGAGCGTTTAGGCCTCAAGTGTGTAAACTGGTTGAGGAGTTTCTTTGGGTGCGACTAGGTTAGCAATGGGACTCCATTCTACTAGCCATTTCCTGTCTCTGGTATGTCTGCTGACAAGGTATAGCCTAGGAGAGCAAACCAGCAGCAGAAAGCTTGGAAAGAATGTACAGCAGAGTCATATATGAATGCCAGAAAAATGACTGACAAGAGTTAATTGTCACTCACTGGAGTACTGGCAAGCACCGAGAGACGATAATGTACAGAATTACAGGGACTTTCTCCTCAGATCAGTAACATCTGGATCAAATCCATAGGCTCTGGGCATTTTATACAGATATTGACCAGTTTTCAAGGCAATGTGAAATGGCCTGGTGATTTCCAAGACTAACAGCTTGGCTGCTGTTTGTACCTTAGAAGCTGCTGGTCTGTACCAAGCTGACACAGCCCCATCTACACATAGGAAGCTAATACCTTATCTTATTCTACACATCTCACAACTGCCATGGCTGTGATATAGGGTTTGGCACGTGGTAGGTTAAAGCCATATGTGCTGTACGACCATGAATCTTCCATCATGTACCAAGAGATTAGTTTTCTGATTCAACTGCTTCTCCCCTACTTTTATCCCAGATACACACCCACACTGAAGTTTATGTTTCCCAGCATCAAACAGCTGCTAATTAACTACATGAACATTAGTGCATCACAAAACAGGTGGCACAATATCTTGCTCTGTGATTGGTGGGTTGCACTGGATGGAATGCAGGATCCAGCGCTCTCAGAATTACAATCATTGTAGGAAGCACTGGGTTAAAAGGAACATGCCAGATAAACAAGAAGGACACAGAGGAGAAACGAAGGTTGCAGATGCCTGTCGTCTCCGAGTCAGGGACTTCTATCCAAATCAGCAGGGAAGAGGAAGACTATATTTTAATTAAAAGAAACACAGTTTAGAGGGACTGAAAGAGTCATCCGATGTCTTTAAACTCCCAGGGTTGTTTCACAAAAAGTTTGGGATACAAATGCCAACATCCTGGCCAGGTTTTGACTGAATTCTGTTTTGCTTAGGTAAAATCTTGAGTCTTATACAGCACACTTCATTTAAAACAACTTCAAAATGTTTCACACACTGGGTTATTTTCAGTGCCCCTTTCCTCTCCCCTGAACAATGTACAGTTATACTACAGAACGGATTAGGAACAAAAGCAAAAAATACTGTAGTTAATGGAAGCAGCCAGAGAAATTTAGTGTAGAGGAATTTAGTGGGAGTAGCATGTTCTGTAATAATAATTTAACAGGAAATTCCTACAGAATGGTGCTGCCATATTGTGCATGTGCAAGTGTGTACCGTCCACTTACACACTTTGTTGTGTGTTAAGAACCTCCAGATTTTGTGCCTAGATTTTTTAAATAAATCCTGGAACACTGTATCATGGGTTTAGACCCAGTTCTGTCCCCTTTGAAGTAATTCTGCTAGGGAGAAGGGGTAAAACTTCAAAGAAGAATGGAGAATCTGAGGCCAGAAAGGTTGATCGTGACCAAAAGACAGAAAATCAGAAATATAAATGTTTATATATAGAAAAAGAAGAGAAAACAGAGAGAATTACAATGAACTTGTAATATTTCAATTCAAAGAAACATATTAGCAAGGGGGGGAATCAAGGGCAATTTTGTGTACCCAGACAAAGTAACATCATATAAAGATTTTGTCACATGCTGCCTAGTTAATTAGCAGGTATTCTCCTCCCGTGCACTTCCAGCTGGCAGAAACTCTTCTCCTTGCCCTTCCTGCAGCTGCATCTATCTGCAGAGTGTAAGATCTAAGGTGTAACACAAAAGCAACAGACGGACTCTTCTCAAACAAGTTTAATAGCAAATAAACAAAGGAAGGTACCACACTTGGCATATACAAAATGACTTGTTGTCGGTGTATCTGTGCAATTAAAACAGCTTTAAGTTCCCCTTTGGGACAAAAAGAAAAAAAAACACACACACAAAGGAAGAAAATTCCTTTAAACACATACTTGCTCGTTCCAAACTTGTAACAAATCCTTTCATTTTTTAAATCCACTACACAAACTCTGCGATCAGGTAAGAAAAGCAACATGTGCTCCTCTGCTTTTTAAACCATTAAAGTAAAATCCATAATTTTCTACAGAGTACAACACAATTCCACACAAAAGACATTTTGTTTTGCAAATCAAAACAAGAAAAAAGGAACAGCTCAAACAAGGTAAAGAAAAGCATTTCTACGACTGAATCACGACTTTGAGTTGATTAAATCCCGTTACTGCAGAACAGACTCTACATTTGGTCATAGTGGCAATTTGTTTTCTCATCACATTGTGAATCACTTTACATTGTTTTCTAGTAGAAAAGGCAAAAAACTGTACAAAACCCCTAGTGTTAAATACAATGTTTGTACCAATAAAAAAGCCCACAGGTTTGTCTCCAAAATGTAATTTTTTTTTTAAATTATTCACAAAAAGCAGCCAAAAATCAGAAAGGCAGCTGCTGCTCCACTGTCTCAAATCCATTAAAACCACCACAGAACAATTAAAACAATCAAAGGAAGGAAAGGAAAGAAGAAAGGAAAGAAACATCCAATGTTTGGCATTTTGGTTTTGTCCAGAGATTTCTCCACAGGTTTCCCAAAGTTCCTCATGGAACTACATACACATTGTACAGAAATGTATTGGCAAAAGTTACTCAATACATTACAGGGTATCAGTGCCCCCTGCTGACAGATGTCCCTGTGCATTCAGACTGTGGGGCTAACAGCAGCCATCCCACAACCCTACCCCCAAACAAGTCTCCATCCTCTCCTCATCCAGCCCCAACCCCACAGCTCCCAGAACTATACATCACACCCCAAAATAAGCTGATTACAAGACAGAGCAAGGACTGTCTATGCCAATCCAGCCAACCTTTTACTGAGACTATAAATCACCAGCCAATTTAGGGGTAGGAAAGAATAAACACTGTCACTCTTCACCATCCCAAAACAAAGGACAAAGGTAATACTTCTACCCAGCTTGAAGATCAGTCTCATATTCTCACCATACCATTTCCCTTGGGATTTCATCTCATATTCTCTTTCCCCCCTGGGGTTCCTTCACCAGCTCACCTTTCCCGGCAATTTAAGTTTCACCACAGCACACAATCTTGCAGGTGCCTTTATTCAAAAACTAGTCTCAGTTACTAGCCATGCAGCCTTGTAGCAGGAGGTAGGTAGGGTAAGGGGAAGCCTGCTGCCCAGAGAATGGTAACCTGTTCTACTCCTTCCACGAGGCAGGAACTAAAACTGCTTGGCTCATTACCCAATTAAAAACTAAACAAAAACTAAAAAATCTCCATAGAGATTCCCCAGCTAAGGCCCTTAATAAGAGGAGCTGAGGTTGGTACCCTGTTCACGTAACAGCTTGGGAGGCTGTTGTATTGTGCTTCTCACTTGGGGAAAGAGCCAGCAGTTGTGAGACCAGGTTTACAGACTCCTTCTCTGGGACATTCCAAATATTCTACTTCCAGAGCCTTTGAGCCTCCTTCCACTAGGGTCTGACTGACAAAGGTTAAACTAGGGCTGAACTCTACAAAAAATGAAGCCCCAAATTATGCACGATAAAATACCAGTAGAGAGCGCCCCAAGGGAGAACTAATTTCGCTAGAATTTTAGAAGCAGAATTGCTGCAAAGATCCCCTATGTCAATCCCATCCTACCAAAACACCTACTGAAAGAATGCAACCAAACCCCTTCGAGCCTCCTACAGCTCTGGAGGTGGAACAAGGACCAGATGCTGTGTCAGGCAGACAGTCTAAGTGCACAGGCAGATGCCCACAGATGGCATCTGATAAGAATTTGTCACACCAAAAAACATACCAATTTAAAAGGATACCTTTGAAACCCATTAAATTGCTCAGTTTTTGCACGAACTATAGAAAACAGAGAGGTGAAGGTGATATATACGAGGGTGTGAAGAAAACAGCAGGAAACATGCAAAACATTTTCTGGGCACTATCTGAATTTGATAGAATAAAACAAAAACATCACATTTTGCTGAGGAGATTGTGATTACAAAAAACCAAGCATGCTAGGGTTTAACAAAACACAACATCAACTTTGATCAAATTTTCACTGCAGACAGAGGTTGATAACCACACAGAAAAGGAAAAAACAGTAAGTGCCAAGGCAAAAAATGCAGCTACAATCAGGAGAAAATGTAATTCAAGTGTTTTCTGCTGATGCCACTGAAGTCAGAGTTTGAACTCAAAAATACATGCCGTCTCCTCAAGCACAGAAACCAGATCAGCAAAATGTGACTAGGAGTCTCTTGAAAGATTGAGTCACACCATTTAATGTTTTTTTTCTTCAAAATGTTTTTAAAACTATGCACACAGGAAAAAAACAAATAAAATAAAAAACTAAGCCTAAAAAGTGATTGGCTTTATGTTCACAGAAATACAAATACCCCACGAGGTATGCTAGCAAGGCTGCTCTGAAGACAATTACAAAGAATCAGAATCACAAAATCAAGTGGTTATCTTACGAAGTTCTAGAAAAATAGAATTTTTATATTCAAATGCAAGTTTAAATATTCCCCTTCAGCAGTCTTTCTAGCACAACCAATTTGGCAGCACAAAAAAAAAACAAACAAAAAACAAACAACCCACAAAGAAAGAAACAAACGTAATAAAAATACACATCAGCATCAAAGGTCAACACAAGGTCAAAGGTGAGAGTTCAAGCATCAGAGAAGCTGAAGAGACAAGGATTTGGACGATGTACTTGAACGCCACATCGACATGCTTTAGGCACAACGATGAACAAACGGCAGGAATCTAGAAAAAAAACAAACCAGAAAGAGGGAGACCCACTGAGTTACACAGAGCAGTACATCGAAACAAGGAGAGAGAGAACAGGAATGGGCACTGTACAATGAGACCTCTTGGGGAGGGGATTGACAGGGAAGGGCAGCACATGCCAACGATGGACAAGTAAAAGTCAAAGTACATGGAGGACACCAAGTAAACATCAAACTGCCAGAAATCAAATGGAAGCAGAGGCCTGGATTTCCCTTTGGACACTGATTTGTGGGACACATCCTGGCCCAGTGACATACTGATTCACATGCATTCACCTTTGCCCTGTGCCCTGCTAGCTTGGCGTAAGAGAAAAAAAACAAAGCAAGCACCCTATCCTAGGAGCCCATCTCCAAAAAAAAAAATGCCTCTGGGGCTAACATTTACCTGCAGAGATTCAGACTGCAAGAGACAGAACAGAGGACACAAAGGGGGGGGGGGGGGGAACACAGGTGGTTTGATGGCTGAGACTTTTCTTCTGTCCTATTTTATGGGAAATTCTTAGACAGTGGTAACCCAGGAAATCCATGCTCTCTTGCTTCAGCTATAGTCCCTCCCTATCCCTTAGGAAACAAGGAAGCTGGGGTTGGTTGGTTAGGAACAACAACAACAGAAAAAGATTATAAAGACAAGTGAGCCAAACTGAAAATCCCACACAACAGAGAGGAATTCCTTAAGACTTGGCTGCAAGTTAAGACTTGTCCTAGCTGAGCCCTTTTCACACCATTAGACCTGCACAGGGATTTTCCTTTCCCAACCCCTTTAATAAATAGCTCCCTCCCTGCTCCCTGACCCTGAGGAGGGGATTCTGAGCTCTGAGAAGCTCTACAGTCACTGTTGCCAGTTTGGCAAATGGAAGTATGTTTTGTAAGTAAGCTTTTCTGAGCAGACTTTTCAGAACCGATAGAATCCCTACAAGGGGCAAACAGCTTTGCTGCCTTCTCTTGGTCACCAAACTGTAGAAGAAAAAGAAACCTTTTTTTTGAGAGGTTGGGGGAGAAATGAGGGAGGCAAAGGTGGAAGGGAAGCACTACCTTTCAGGAATCCATGTCACTCCCAAATTGGTGTCATGCCCTTTAGGGCTCCTCAAAGCTACTCAATGGTAGTAGAGACCACTGCGAGACCTTCTTTATACTGTGTAATGCTTTGCAACAGGTCTGGTGAGCTCAAGCACTCCACAGCGATCCCTGGGGGCAACACAATACATTGCCACTAGATCCCTGGGCTGACTAGCATTTGTGGTTTGGATTCTCTCTCTGTTTCCCAAACCAGAGAGAGATCCAAGTGAGGGGACTAAATGAAGTCCCAGTAAACGGGGAACAGTGAAACATTAAACATTATTTCTATGCTCCTGGAAGCATGCAAGATGCTTACAGACTGCTGCACAGACAGGATTTCTGCCCCAAAGAGCTTACAGTAGAGAAATGAGCATAGGAAAGAAAAACAGCTAAGGGATCAAAAGAAATTTAGCACATGTCACAGGGCATTCTCGTGTGGTTCATTTGGGGCCTCTTAGTATTGATTTTTAAATGTCTGGTCTTGTCAATAATTCTGAGGGAAAGACTAGGATTCATAAGAGGTCTTAGAAGCATCTTAAGGAGGGACTTGACTGAAAGAATGCAGCCAGAATGGCCTAGAGCAAGCAAATGACTGCACAAAACAGCACCAGCTATTTTTGTTTCTCTCACTGCTGCGGTTAACAATGTTACACTACAATTTTCCCAGGTTCTGTTTTTTTGTTTTTGTTGGGGGGGGGGGGGGGGGGGGGGGGTTTTTTTCGGGGGGGGGGGACGGGGGGGTTATTTATTTTTTGCTTTTTTTTTTTAAACATTGTGACATTTGTGGTCAGCAAGCCTTACATTTATGCATTTCCATCAGGAAAATTCCAACACATGCTGCTCAAGGGCATGTGGATTTGAACTTTCTAGCCAGAGGGGGCCAGCAGGCATTGGGGGAGTCCCTGTTCCCCCGAGCACTCCCAGGAGTGACAAGAAATAATGGTCACAAGCTGGCAGAGGGGCGATTCAGACTAGACATCAGGAAGCACTACTTCACTGTCAGGGCGGCTAGGATCTGGAACCAACTTCCAAGAGAAGTGGTGCTGGCTCCTACCCTGGGGGTCTTTAAGAGGAGGCTGGATGAACACCTTGCTGGGGTCATTTGACCCCAGCGCTCTTTCCTGCCATGGCAGGGGTCGGACTCGATGATCTGCTCAGGTCCCTTCCGACCCTAACAACTATGAAATTAATGACACTACTCAGGTGAAAAAGCTGTGCTGCCAGGTGGTCCAACCTTGCTATTTTCAGACTGTTGATAACTTGTTTTAAGTTGGGAAGAGATTCACTAGGTTCACTACAGTGCAAGTTCTCCTCTTCTCTATAGCTATCAGCAAAGGATATGTTCTACGTTAATTCTGCCTTGCAGAGAGGTAGCTTATCTGTAACAGCATTTACTGTTTATATTAAGGGCTTTTTCTTTAGACTTAATTGTCTGAGGTACTAATTAAACTTTCCAGATAAATTTAACCTATGTCCCCTATTATCTGTTGAAACATAAAAGATATTTCCTATAATTCTTTGCACCTCTTTTGGAAAGCTCTAGTCCTCATTTTGCTTAGGCTAAAATTGTAATAAAGTACGTATCTGGCATTTTCTAATAAATGAAAGCTCTGTATTACCAGAAACAGAAGCTAAGCTATGAGAAGATATCTAATATTAGATTCCATTACTGAGGTGCTGAAAAATCTAATCCAAGAGCAGGTTTGCAGTAGTGCTAGGTATTAAACTGAATCAGGATGAGAACACAGACGCACTTAATTCTTTCTTCCTATGGTATGCCAAGTAGAATAAAATGCCCTTTGAAAGTCTGCAAAGCAGGCAGATACCCTGACTCTCCCCTTCACCACTCTCTTTAATATGGAGTACACTTATTCACAAAGACGTGTACAGTACACATCTGCAGTTTGGAGTTGTGTGTTTCAGCAGAAATCTTATGTGGATTCTTTGGTTTATACACAGAGAATACTTTGCCCATATGGCTACTTAAGTAAATCCTGTAGATATTTGAACCGAGTTAACTCTACACCCAATAGCAACAAAATAAAAGAATTTCAGAAAAGAACATAGGTGCATATTTGGTGATAGCTTCCAATATTTAAGTATTAACAGGAAAGACAACTATATCCCAAATAATTCTGCTGCCTCAAGTTCTTAACCCCTTTCTCCTCCCTTCCAAGTCTATCTTTAGTAGCCTTTGCCAGCATGCATTTTTTTTTGTTCTGGGAAATTTGCCATTCACAATATTTCTAAACGGTTGTTCAGAGTGATTTTGCCAGACTTAGTCACAATGAGATGCTAACTCATACAGTATTGTTTTTGCTCAATTTGTTCTACTGAGTTTTAAAAAAACAGCTGACTGATTTAATTTCCAATAGAATGAAAGCATGAGGGGAATCAGAAAAAAAAATACAGCAAGGAAGAAAATTCGCTTCAGATTTGACAGGAAGGAGGCAGAAATCCCAACAGTCTTTGGCAGCTACCACCAAGCAATCATGGACAAGCTGAATCTGTGATCAGCTGTATTACCAGTGGTAAAATTTCCTCTAGTCACAGACTTGATGCATTTATTAACTTTGGCAACAGATACTTGGACACACCAACGTGAAGATGAAATACACACACAGGGCCAGATTTTCAGATGGTGTCAATTAATGCTGATTCTCACCACCTGAGGATCAGGTCCTTAGGATTTAACCTGCATAGATTTACTTTGGCAATACTTGCACTATAGCTATGCCAGTAAGGCACAAGAGCTAGCTGAGTAGGCTGCTACTATGGGATATAACCACATTGTTTAAGAAGAGTAACAGGGGCAAACTGAACCTCTGGCATAAGTAGATGCATTTCCAAGTTAGGTCAATGTAAGTTGCATCTATTTAGACTAGGGCTCAGTTTGATCCATAGGTTGCAGTGCTGGGGACACGGTATTAGAATACAAAGACTAAAAATCCTAAATCTAAGGCAACTGAAACAACCAATTAAAGCAACAGGCCAGAATGCAGGGTCAAAAGGGAAATGAAGCAAGGGTCTCAGATAGTACAGTAAGTGGGGTGCAAAGGGGGACCAGATAAGAGTGACTGTAGAGACCCTAGAGCACAGCTCTCTCCTCCAACGGTTCACAGCATTAATCCATCCCTATTTAGCAGTTTGTCGGGCTGCAAACAGGCCACTGAAAAATCAGTAGTTTCAAATGATGCATATCATTGCATGTGTAAAACAATCATATTCAGGATTCTACAAAACCCTGGCCTTTTTTTTTTTTCCAGTGAAATAATTTAGATAATAAATATTCTCCACCCTGGAGCTGTATAAAACTTCTATAAAAATAGAAACAACATTCTTGGTTTACAGCAGGTCGCACCTGGAGCGGCTGCTCCCAACCATGATTTTTTTGTCTTTTTTTTTTTTTTTTTTGCAAAGTATATTATTTATAAAAAAAAAAACCCATTATGACCCTGGAGGCCTTAACACTCCAACACTTTCTTCTCAGATAACCAAGACATCTCTCTCCCAGTGTGCAGAATTCAAGTGTACATGGTTTACCTAGGTGTATATTTATGTTTCTAGAGAGACTCAAATAATCAACATGGAAGGGTACCACATGCCAGCGTAAATGGGAAATTTGGCAGTCTGGCCTTTTCACTTTTTGCCACCAAAATACTCTTAATAATACTGATAGATATGTCCTACTCTCCTGCCAACATTACAGGCAGGTTGGCACCAAAAATGTTTGATTTTCAACCTTGCCAACAAAAAAGGGCATTTCACCCTAGTTCTCTGATGCTATGGGTCAGGCCTTGCACATTTGAGGTTTAAGATTCCAGGGGACCCAGTCCCTGGATGTGCGTGACGTTTCCAAGAGACCTTGACAGTCACCTGCACATTATAAACAACATTTCAAGGTTTAATGGGGCTTATGGCTCCTCTTGCTGAAACAAAGCAGGAAATTAAAACCCAGTATCTGACCCTGCACACTTCCTATTCAGAAGCTGGTTTCCAAATACAGATTGCAATGCTACCTGGTGGCCTGGAAAACAGCATCACCAACTGGGAACGCAAAAAAAGGGGAAATGGAGAAAATGAGGTAAATGGAAACCCTATTAATAACATACAGAAACTGTAAACTTAATCCAGTGACAAAGTAGATTTTGGTGATTATAGTATGAGACTCTACTGTCACTACTTTAAAATAGTTCAGGCCAGAATTCCAAAAGCCCTTTGAGCCCCCTAAAACCAGTGTATACAAAGGCCCTTGTAATACATTGGCAAACTCAGAAATGTGCACAAATAAAGCATGTTTAGGTTTACAGGTAAAGAGTTGTTGATTTTCATTCAATACATTGGGCAAGACCTGCTGTGAAAGGCAGAATAAGACTGGATGGCTCAAGGATCTGCTTTGGAACAGCAGCTCTTATAGCCCTTTCTGCTGTGTGCTGGCACATGCCATCTTAAAGGAAAACTGCAGCATAAAAAACAAGAATCTAATTACAATTCCAAATCTCTGCACAGAATAATTAGCAAACAGGAAATTGCCTTTGCAACAGAGTATGACTCTGAGGAAGCACCTGAATGTGCAAAGCAGCAGAAATCTCAGAAGTCGTTGTAAAATAATTGTGTTGTTAATTTAGCAGTCAGTTTAATAATAAATAGTTAGCACTTAATGACTCTTAATTCAAATAACCTGTGAGATGGGCAGTATCCCTATTGTAGAAATGGGGAAGCTTAGGCGCAGGAAGGAATTCACATAAGGAAATCTGGGGCAGAACAGGGATTAGAATTCATGAATTTCTGGTTTGTAGTCTCAAGCTTATTCCTTCAGACTAAGCAGTTCCTGTAAACCAGTAGCTCTCAAGCTTTTTTTTTTTTTTTTTTTTAAGCTTGATGCATCCCTTGAAAAATGCTTAGATTTTCATTTGTTTTTTGATTATAGAAAAATAACAGAGTTAATCTTTTGTTGCAAAGAACTCAGAAAGACCACAACAAGTCTGAATGATTTTAACTACATGGATTTCTATTTGAAATCATCTCTGGGCCTTATTTGTAAACCTAACAGTTACTTACATGGCGTGGCACCACTTGGCACACTGAGAATCATTGCTCTATACCCTCACACAATTCCAAACTGAACTGGACAGGGATATGTTTTTCTAACCTGTGGGAAATTCAGACTGTGTTAATTAGTGTCCCATTAAAATGTAACGCTAGAAGGACTATGAGGTTTTTGTGCTGAGACAAATAATTGTCAAATAATTTCATAAAGTGCTGTGTTCTTCCACAGTGTTATATCAGCATCGCTTTATATACAGCAAAATTATCACTGCAGTTTTCCTTTAATCCATTAACCTCTTTGCCCTTTTAGCTTTTTTCTTGCGTTAGAGAGAGATTCATCTAGGAAGTCCCAAGAAAGGCATTTAATTAAAGAACCCTTAGTGTGGGGAATTACCAGGGGGATCTGGGGCCTGCTCCTTGCATATTACAAGGTAGTTTGGATTCTGACCCGCCCCCTCCCCTCATCTTCTTTTGTCCTCAGCGCTGTCTGGTGTCAGTTCTGTTGCCCCTTCTATGCTCCTTCTCCCATCACCAAGGTAGCTGGCATTGGTCCTTCTCAACACACACTAGTGATTACAAACACAGCAAACTTCAAATAAGGGAGAAAAAATAAAAAAAAACCCTCAGCGATATGGCACCTAAACTCCAAAGTAAAACACTGGAAACAAAAGCACAAACTTGTCCTCCATCCGAAGCAGAATTTCCAGCAGAGGCTGCAGCCGAGTCTTCAGGGGAAGATGTGCCAGTTAGAATGACATGGGTCAGCTTCCAGGACTGTAAAAACACAGCCTTAGGGCTTCGAATCATTAAGTGCGCTCCTCCCCAACTTACCAAAAGATCCTTCTCACTCCAGTCCCAGAGGGGAGGGGCGCTCAGTATGGCTTGCTATCATTCTTAGAGCGCTTGAGCTGCACTTTCAGACGTTTCATGCCAATCTGAAAGCCGTTCATTGACTGGATGGCAGCCTGCGCAGAGACAGGATTGTCATAACTTACAAAACCTAGGGAAGAAGAAAATACAGCATTACAACACGTACAAAATCCCCAGAAAGCAGTGGAAAAGGCTCTTAACTGGACATGCAGGTCATCTCAAGGCAAACAGTCTTGCATGGAATCACATTTTCAAAAGCTTGCAGCTTCACTAGATCACTCACAGGCACCTGTCTTCATAAAGGCTCGTCACCAAATTGTCCCTTTCTGCTCCAAGCTACTTTGGCACTGGAGATGGTAAGGCAAGATATTTTTTTTAAACAACAGGGAAAGTATTTTTCCCCAGTCTTTTTGGACTCAAATAATCTAATTATTTGTTGCTCACACTTTAAGAAAACTCAACACTGACAGTAGCTCAAACCTGGAAAACTTCAGTCCAAAGATGAAACTTTAGGAAAGTTATAAATGACTGGAAACATTAGCATGGAAGTTACAGATATTATTCCCAGCTATGAGAAAGATTACTTACCTACTGGGCATAACTAAACCTAGGTTGTGATTCTTGGAAATGGAATGTCAGTATAGAAGACATAAAAAAGGAAGAGAAATGGTGTTGCATGTCAAAACTAATTATGAAGACTGAAGAGCTACAGCTAGATAACAAAGATTAGACTGGTGAAACTATCTGAATAAGACAAGAGTAGGAAAGAAAAGGAGGCGTTTACTACTGAGTCTAAAGCTAGATGGGAAGAATGTGAAGTCAGCTAGCTCTTTTGACAGCATAAAATATTATATTTAGAAGAATTTAACCACCCAGATCTCCAGTGGATAACAAAAACTGCTAACATGTTTTAAACAGGTCTCTTAATACTGTATTTACACAAATCCATGCGACTGATCCCCCCCCGCAAACTAATTGGACTCTATACATGGAAACTTATATATGTTACAATTTTCCACGTACAGAGTTTAATTATTGGAGGGTCATCTTAAATTTATGCCCTTCACTGCTACAGTGAGGAAAGCAGCAGCACAGGGGCAGGGAGTCTGACCCCTGTTCATCTGTTCACCCCCTGCTCCACAGTTTACCCTATGCAGTGGCTTTGACTCCAGCTTCATCTCCAGCTTAGGGCACAGAGCTCCAGTTGGCTTGGGACCAGAACTGAAGCTGCATCAGCTTCCCCATCCCGACAGATCTCTCCCCTGCACTTCCCCAACAATGCACCCCGCTCCCCATCCTACAGTTTCCCTCAGGTCAGGGCCAGAGTTGGAGCCGGAACTGCAGCTGCCACTTGCCCCGGCCATGCTTGAATCAAAGATAAGGTTTCTTTGTCCCTCATGTCCCATGGGGAAAAAACCCCATGTCATGGATCTGAGTAAACATAGTAATTTAGAAGAAAATTCTGTGAGCATAAAAAGTAGAGAGAGATTGTTGTAGATTACCGCTGATGCAGGAAGATGCCCAAGAGAACTCATGTAGAAGCAAAAGATTGGGAATGCGATGATAGGGAACTGCTAATACTACCAAACACAGCTTATTTGATATTTGTAATAGTAAAGAACAGGGGCTCACACAATCCAGCAATTTAAGAAATTAGACTTCAGGAAGAAGTCTAGTAAGGTGGAAATGGGAATTATTTAAATCCACCACTATGGAAAA
This sequence comes from Alligator sinensis, assembly GCF_000455745.1. Lineage (NCBI taxonomy): Eukaryota > Metazoa > Chordata > Crocodylia > Alligatoridae > Alligator > Alligator sinensis. The sequence goes on along the minus strand of NW_005842760.1, from coordinate 186,302 downwards.
AGGCTGGAGAACTGAAAGACATGATAACTTAAAAGTATGATGGCCCAGCATTTACAAAGAAAGACCAGGAGCCTGACTGACTTAAAAAAGAATTGTTTACAATCTGAAGCTAAAAAACACTGAGTATTGAAAATGGGAAAAAGACGGAGGCAAAGAAAGTTTACAATAGTTAAAGCTTGTAGAAGAAGGGAAAAACAAAAAAGGGGCAGCTAAAAAGCCAAACAAGATACTATCCAGAGGAATTAATGGATATAAGAATGCTTTTAATAATATATAATCAGGGTTAAAAGTAGTATTAGAGAAAAAAAGCAAGTCTATAAAGAACTGCAGATAGAGATGAAAGTCTAAAACAGGATAGCAAAATACTTTTAAAAATTTGCCCTTGAACAAACAAGAGTGGAAAGTAACTGAAATCTATAGCAATAATTTTTGATAAACTAAGTAAACATTTGAAAATTTTCAATGTTTCAAATCTGTCCCTGCCCCATGCACAAATTGGGGGGGGG
>NW_005842760.1:165536-185769 GCF_000455745.1 Alligator sinensis | reverse complement strand
AAGCACATGCCCCCCACCCCAGCCTGCTTCTGGGGGGTGCACAGTGGCAGGGAGCTGTCCCCCACTTTCTCCCCACCATGATGAGCTGCCCATGGCTCAGTCCCACTCCTTGCCCCGGGGTTAAGGCCCCAGGCACCGCCCTGGCTGAGCAGTGCCCCAGCCCCAGCTCCACTCCCTCCCTCACCATGGGGACCTTGATCTGCATCCTCCCCCTCCACACCCCTTCCCTCCCAGAGATTTACCTGCAGCGAGCTGCTCTCTACACTGTCTGGCTCTATTCTCAGTCATGTGCACATGCACGGGCATGCACATGCACATGGCTCCCCTTGCACCCTGATCCCAGCAGCCCCTTGCAGGCTGGAACACTGCCAACCTCCAAGAAGAAACCTGCTATTTCCCAATCCCTGCAGGATACTGCAAATCCAGGACAATTGCTGTCCCAGAGTCATGCAGCCCAGGACCCGGACTTGACGTTCCCATTCTGGGACTGTCCTGCCCAATTAGGGACGGGTGATCACCCAAATTCAAATCAGTGGGTTCAGATCATATGCATCCAAGACGGTTAAAGTTCAGGGGTTAAAGTCTCAGGGTTTTGTTTTTTTCTTGAAGATTAAGATTGCTTTGTTTTCCATTTTCTCCCCGGTTATCTGTAACACTTGAAAAAATAATTCAGTAGCTTGGTAATTTTGGGGGGCTAATTCCCTTCACAGAAATTTAGGGTTGGAAGCGACCTCGTGAGATCATCGGGTTCAGCCTGCTTCCAGCCCTAAATTTCTGAGAGTCTGGTAATTTTGGGGGGCTAATTCTTTTAACAAACTACTGAATTATTTTTTCAAGTGTTACAGATAATGGGAGAAAATTAAAAACAAACAATTTTAATCTTCAAGAAAAAGAAAAAAAACACCCTGAAATTTAACTGGCAAATTCCTTCTTGCATTTAATTTCTATCCCTAGTAAACTCTTAAAGAGTAAAGTCTTAAGAGAAAAATATTGCTAAATCTTAAGACAAAAATAGTACCGTAAGTAATAAAAACAGCATTGTGGATTTCAAAACAGGATTGTGGATTCTTGCTGAATGAATTTGTTTGGTTCTTTCAGAAGGATTATAAAAAATTAGTTGATGACAGAAATGCAGTTTCTGATATTTCTAAAATACATTAATTTATACAAAATGAGTTAAAGTAACTTGAACAATGACATGCACTGAAAACTAGATGATGGACCAAAACCAGTGAAGTACTGAGTTGGGGGTGATATTTAACAAAGTGTCAAAAGCTGTTATTTATGGAGTTACTAAACATTCTTGCTGATGATTTGGAGGAGAGTGGAAACTGTATATTATGCTAGTGGGAGCAAATATAAATACTAGTGAAAACAAAGGAAGATTCAAAAGTATCATAGGGATGACAAACAAAAACAACAAAATGAGAAGCCAAGTTTCACAAGTCTGCAAAGCAGAATGATAAATGAAGCTTGGAATTTTACACTGCAGTCATCATATCACAATACAGGAAAAGGATGCTCCTAACTCTCTGCCTCTGAAACAACTGGGTCCTTTGTAACCAGAAAAAAGTACTAACAAACTGGCAAAGTCCAGAGGACTAGAAGCAACAGCTTCTGAGGAAAAAACAATCATATGATTAGATGCAAAAAGCAAAATTAGCACAATGCTATGGTTGCAGAATTAAAATAATCCAGTGATTCTCAACCAGGATGTTGCAAAATTCTTTTAGGGGTGCCACACAGTATTAGCACTGTTAGGTGTCCAAACACCTACACGATTCACAAGATAAGCCCAGAGATTTCAAACGGGAATCCTCAGTATCAAAAACATTTTGATCTGTTGTGATCTTTCTGAGTTTTCTGCAACAAAAGAATTGCTCTATTATTTTGCTATAGTCAAAAAACCAAGTGTGAGCTAAGAGCTTGTACTTTGAGGGAGGCTTTGCATTTGACAGTGCTGGGAAAGACCAAAATTGATTCCAACTGACTTCCTGCCTTTTGGGCAGGGGGCTTGACCTGATGATCTCACGAGGTCCCTTCCAGCCCTAATGTCTATGAAATCTATGAAATAACTATAAATTCAGAGATAAAAATTAAGGGTCCAGCAACAATTTATTTGGCCACACTATACATCCCATGTGTTTATGAAATATATTTAATGGAAATGATTTATTAAGCTTTACATATTTAATCAAAAACATGAGAATAGAATATATTAGCATGTGCAACGTGGTGGTATTTGGTGGTGAAATCTTAATTTAGGTGTTTCCTGACATTGTTATTTTAACATTGCAAGTGCAATGGCACATAAGTGTAGTTTGTTGTGGGTTTTTAAAAAAATGGAATAAGCTTAACTGTATTGCTTAATAAGTGTTATACTTCCTACAATAGAATTTAGGCTTTAAAATTCACCGTGGGCAATACCTAAACATGAAGTTAAGCATGCTCAATGGCATCAAAGAGAATGCTTTCTGTTAAATCTAACAAGATGGAAGGTCCCAGAGAAAGCTCCTTCCTACACTTCAAATTTCAACCATTTTTCTTGCAGCTCTTGTCAAAACCAGAATTTCCCAGAAAACCATTTTCTGCCAACCTTCTAAAATAGGTAAAGCAGCTCTACTTCAATTACAAAAGGCCTAAGGAATTAAAAAATCCACTTCAGACACTGAAATATTGAAAATGCCATTGTAAGAGATCATATTTCAGAACAGTGTGTTTGATAAGACAACTGGAGATTATACCAGATCCTTAATAAGAGACATAAGCAGCATCCACAATAACTTAGCTAAGCAATAATTAACGATGGAGGTAGTATCATGACTACAGTCGGCAAAGTTTTCATGGTGTAAACACCACCAATAATGAATTATTTGGGACAACGCAGAGATATGAAATTAAGAAAAGCAAGAATTCAAGAGGAGTATCAGGAAAACTTTCCAGACCATGACCTGTGTCAGGGCATGGAATTAGGGAAAACCTATTGGTTTGGTCAAAACTGAACTGGACTAAGCACTGGAGAACAAAATACTAAGAGCAATCAGTCACTGGTTTCAGGAGGATCAACTCTGGCTAGCCTAACATGTAAAGGAAGCATAGAAGGTAATAGGGTGGACACTCATAAGTTGTACAGACTCTAGATTAATTTAGTATTGATATTTCAGGCTACTGAGCACCTTAAGGGTCAGTTAAGGAAGGCCCTGACAATTGACCAATGACAGCCAAAGAGCAAAGAAAAAGTCTCCATCTTATTGATCATCCCACCTAGCTGTCCCTATACTCCCTCAAAAAGAACCTTCCTCCCAACTTATTTTCTCCCAAAGAGTGACTGTAATGTATTTTCTCATTGCCAATAGACTTGGGTCTTTCCATGCTGCACTCCCATCTAGAATTAATGATGGGACTCAACATACCAAAACACTTGCTTAGATTGGTCTGCTTGTCAATGAAAACCTTGGCAGAGATGACATTTCCAAATGGCATGAACATCTGGAGCAGGTCCTGGTCCCCAAATTCCTGGGGGAGATGGTAGATGAACAGATTGGCTCCCTCTGGACCTTCAAGCATTCGAAGAGAAACACAAGTTCAGAGAAAGCATAGGAAATGCAGGATTCCTTTTATATCAAAGACCAATATCCATTTGATCCAATTAAATCTGCTCTGCTTCCCAAAGAAAACCTTCCCATTAAGAAACTGCACCTATATGATTCCTAAATAAGCTATGAAAGTCCCTCAGATAAGCTTAAATGCAGCGTGCTCACTAAAACAAAACAGGCACCTGCACCAAGTGTGCAGCAGAAGGAAACAAAAAAAATCTAGATAGTAAGGCAAAAGTGGCCTGATACTCTGTATGTGGGTCTCTCCCCAAACACTAAGCTCTTATCCCTTGCCTCTAAGTCAACCCAACTCATTCAATCTACTGCTCACAACCAATTCTTATACTCCTCATTTTTTCACATAACTTTCACTCTACAAGCTAAATAAACTCTGTATCTACGGGGTAAGAACACAAGTGACAGGGACTAGTTAAGGGTGGTAATCAAAGAAATGCAAGTAGTGAAAGGGAATTAAAAAGGAAAAAATACCCTTCTTGACTACAAGGTGCACTAAGGCAGGAGAATCGGCTCCCCACATAAAAGAGCTGAAGCACCATTACACAAACTTGGAGATTAAAACTGGACAAATTCCCAGACAAATTCATTTAGGATGCTAAATGATGCTATTTCAAGAAGCTGTGCACGCGATATGTGCACAAAGCTCAAGGCTTCTCTCTCAAAATCTCCATTCCCATTCTATGCAGTTTCCTGCCTACCTTCTTTTTGACTTCCCGCTGCACCAATACTCTGCTGCGTTAACAGACTCTGGTTATAGAGTGTAGGCAAAGCAGCGGCCGCATACTGCTGGATCCCAGAGTAGGCTTGAGTGAGGGCCTCCATTGTGCTACCTGTGCCATTTGAAAGGCTACCACTGCCGAGTCCACCATTTAAGGCTGCCATCCCTATATATATATATATATAAGAAAGGAAAATGAGTTTTTAATTAAAGTGATGTTTCTAAAGGTTCTATCAGGCAACCTTTAATTACACTTCACTATTGTCAGCAGTAAGCAACAGAGTACAAGCAAGAATAAACAGAATGGCTTATTTAAGAAGCAGCAGCACAACTCCAAAAAAATGACCAACTATTTTCCCCTCTTCCCACTCTATTTAGAGCTTACCTGCTAAAGAGCTAACATTGAGGCCTGCTGTAGCCCCTGCCAGTGTCTGCAGTGCTCCCAGAGAGGCCATCGGATTGACGGAGGAGCTGCTACTGGAACTAGGTGAGGAACCTGCTATTAAAATGAAGTAATAAATACCAGATAACAGTTTCTTCTCTTGCTAGTTCAAATACCTCACTAAATTGCTTTCACCATAATGCTTACAAGAAAATAGTCAACTAATAATGATGACAGCAGGGCAACCAAATATAGTTTACATTACAAAACTAGAACTAAATAATCTATAATAACGACACACTAGGTATATGTTATATTCTTCCCCTCCATCTCTTGGCTGTTTTTGTCTTTTCAAGTTGTTTAGAGGAGGGGACTCTCCTACAAATATGCAGAAAGCCCAGCACAAAACTGGTTGCTACAGTAATGTAAAATAATTTACTGTAAGATATCCAAGACAAGCTTGAATGCAACCAGTACGCAGTTACTAGTTAGGATCTCCACCCCAAAATAAGATCAGGAGGATTGCTTGTTTCTCATTAAATGTGGAATAAGATGAGCACTCAGAATGTATTGTCATCTATCTTTGAAATATCATACCCAAAACAAGAAAGGGATCCGAGACAGATGGTGAAAAGATTACAGAAGGCTCCAGTAAGGCCAAGGTTTCGCCTTACTGACAGATCAGGGCCGTGAATGTCTAGCATCTATTCTGGCAACTGAAATAATTTTCCACTATGGAATTCCTATTACAGTGGCTGAGGCTGTGGCCAGGGCCAAAAACAAGGCAGGGAACACATCTGAAACAAACCACACCCTCTGTAATACCCTACATCACCAGCTTCCCCATCCTTATTATTCTACAAGGAAAGAGTCAAAAAGATTATTTATGAACTAGACAGGGCTCCTGACACTGTCACAGCCCATAAGCCAAGATCAGTTCAATAACAGGCAGAAATAAGTCTTGGGAAACTGGATAGGACCTCTGATAGAAAGCAGCTTGTTGGGTCTATACTTCCTGAAATGAGTGTTATTTCTAAGAAAACAGTCAAACTGTAGGTCATCTATACAGATCTCGCCATTGATAAGAAAGAAGAATTTGTATCTCTCCACTTTCATCCCCTTGTATGCATACCAGCCCAGCCACTGGCTTCTTTACTTTTCATTCCATCCAGTAAGAGCACACACCAACTGCTGAAACTTCCTTTGCCTGACGAAGGGTTTTTGAACCCGAAAGCTTGCTTAATAATTATTTTCCAGCTATTTGGGTTGATCTAATAAAAGATATCAGATTCACCCAAGGAACCTTGTCTTCTCTGTTACTATGACGGTCTCTCTCTGGAGGTGACAGATCAACATTTGCAAACACAGGGCAACAGGCATCAGCGAGCAAGAGGAACATAGACATTCTGGGACTTTCACAGGGTGCAGACACATGATACGATTGATTATTGTGTGGAAAACTGACTTAATTATGTTAAAGATGGAATTAACATGATGCACAACCTTATGGTACAGGATAAAGCAACCCATTGAAAAACATGTAGTAATTTACTGTGTCTGAAAGTTACTATGTAGAACTGCCATGTGTTTGCTTCCCCAGTCCATTTAATCCTGTGATGATCTTTGCTCAATGCAAACCAGCTTCTATGCCACCTAGTGGCCAAGTGCTATAACAGCACTTACTGCAAGCAGCCAGTCTGGGAAAACTCATACATCTGTTCAAAATAAAGTCCAGGATAAAATCACATCTGTAGAAACCAGGCTGCATATTCCCACCCTCTGTTAGTTGTCTATACTTCTACAGGACATCATCCTACATTATCTTTATGGTTTTTATCCCCTATACGTGGTGAAGGTCTTTAAATTTTTAAAGATTTTTCATAAGAATTGTTACTCTTTTTCAACCAGCTACGTACATATTACACATTAATCATAAAAATCATAGTGGAAATTACAGAAGGACCTCCAGAGGTCATCTAGTTTAAACCCCTGCCTGAGGCAGGATCATCTCTATTTGAACCATCCTATACAATCCATAATATAAACTCTTCGTAAAAGTTCATCCATCATTTCACCTGTCATCTGAACCCCTTCCTCCAGTAGATTATGGCAGCTTGCTACACAACACAATGGAGCATAAAGCTCATAGCAGTTTAGGGCAGAAAAACAAAGACTTCTGTAGCAAATAAAAAAAATATGGGAGTATAAGATGTCAGAATTTCATAACCGTGCTTTAATGGTGCCCATGTTACTTTGGGTAAACAGCCTACTTTTTAAAAAGTTCTACAGAACATTTAGGCTGCATGCAGACATGGGAAAAAACCCCCACATAGTTTATTTCAAACTTGATGTGCTCCCCCGCTGAGCCCAACACACCCAGAAAAGGGAGTACATTAGTTCAACCTGACTCTGCAGTGTCTGTATAGATCAGGCGCTGTATAGATGGGGCTTTTTTGGCACTTTTATCTAACAGCGGATTGAATCAGCTGCTGCTGCTGCTTCCATTAAAGTGCTTATTTTTCCACATCTGCAAGCAGCCCCAGCGACTAGGAAGGACCTCAGTTATATATCCCAACTGAAAGACAGCACACTCAATAGCAGCATTTGTTCCATATAGCTAAACTGGGCCACTGTTTCCCAAACGAATAGGGAAACTGAATCAACTAAGACAGCATAATTATTTAGACAGTAACAGACAGCTTCCTACTATATAATATAGAAGAAGTTATGGTCTTTTTCACAAGCTGGAAAACACCACAGTGCAAACAACTGGCCCAGACTTTACTATATTTACCCGAACCCAAGATGATGTCAAATTCAGGATAATCCCACCAATAATTAGATTCTACACATGGAAAACTATAAATTTAATTTGCTAATGTAATTAGTGAAAGGTCATCTTAAATTTACCCTCTGACTGGCACAGAAAGAAGTGGTGGGAGGTGAGGGGCCAGACTCTTACCCCTTGCCCTCTGCTGTCTGCCCTGTTCTCCCCATGCCTATTCCTGACCCCTGCTGCCTGTCCTGTCATCATCCACCCCCACCGAGTGCCTCACCCCACTCTGTGCCTGCACCCCCATGTCTACTCCCCCACCCCATATCTTCTACTACCCTGGCTCCAGGGTAGTCAGTAGCAGCTCCAGCCCTGACGCTAGACAGAAGCAGTGGAGGTAGCTCTAGGCTTGGCTGGGTCAGGGCTGAAGCCAGAGCAGAAGGTAAAACTGGCTTTGTGAAGGAGAGGGGAGGAAGCAGAGGTGGAGGGTAAACAGTGCATTCTCCCCTGTACTCCCTGCAAGCTGCACAGGCAGGTCTCCCCACCTCTCCCCCAAGACACAAGCCACCCTGGCCTGGGGCAGGCAGCAGCTCAGATTCAGCTTTGGCTCCAAGCCCAAAGTCAAAGCTACAGCTGAGCAGCTGCCTGCCCCAGGCTGGTACTCAAACCTAAAAAGAGCCCCTGCCCTCACCCCCACCCCCTCACATGGTGTTTGTGGAAAAAAGCCTTGTTTTGGATCCAAGTAAATATGGTATTTTAAAACATGATTTGCTCCCACAGTAGTTTACTACCAAAAGACTTTTTGGAAGAATCTATTAGAAGATAAGTTTTGAACAGAGAGGTGTCAAAAGGAAGACTATTTTAATAATAATAATAATAAGTAGGAGCATGAAAAAAAGGATAAAGTCAAGGATGGAGAGGGAAGTAGAAAGGAGGGAAGGGAATGGATCCCTTAACCAGGCAAGAAAATTACATTTTAAATTTTAAAGCAATTCAATTATAAATCAATGCAAACACCTATGCAAAGGCTCTTGTTTCGATATAGCTGAGTCAATCAGAAACTTAAATGTTTAAGTGAAACCAAAAATATGCCTACCTAGAGCTTTGTAGTGGTTTTACTAGGTTGATTTATAAATAGATTTAAAAACAACCAACAATGCTTTCTCTCACAGGAAAGGCTAGAGCAGGGGTGGGCAATTATTTAGGCTGGAGGGCCACCTAGGGAGTTTTGGTGAGCTGTTATGGGCTAGGTCATTATCACCCCCTCCCTCCCACTGCCTGCTCACCAAAACTCCCTAAGTGGCTCTGTCACAGGGCCCAACTCCACACTATCACTGACTGGGGATCCCAGCTCCAGGCCTAGGGTCTCACCGGCCCAGGGCTCCCACAGGCATGGCATGCTTGGCCAGGCAGATGGGATGGGGCTGCAGGTAGGATGGGGCTATGACAATGCAGGGCTGGGGCAGAGATGACATCTGCTCCAGGCATGCTGTTGCCCAAGGAGCCAGCACCCATTGAATTCAACACAAGTGACCTTCTCAGAGACTTTTAAATTGACAAATGTACTTGGGGGAAAAAAAAGACATGAAATTACTGAAAGATCATTAAACCAATAGTGTAGAGGCTCTGTAATTAATGGTTAGGAGATATACCATGATACTGCTTATTTTTTACAATGATGATTTAAAAAAATGTAAATATGAATAACATAGCCCCCTAAAAGAAAGGACTAGAACTGGGCCAAATTGTCTGTGTTGTTCTCTAGAATCTTAACTTTAATTTCTTTTTTAAATTAAAGAAAGTCTCTAGGCTTTGTAGCTTTGCAGAAATGACTGAAAATATAAACCAAGTCTAATCGATAAAATAGTATGTGAATCTGCAGACGGCATCAAACAATATCTAGCAGAAGCATAAACTTCTCAAACATCTTTATCTCAGATACCCAGTTATAATTATTCTAAATGGTGATACTTGCCTATCTCACTGTTATTAAAGTCTGTAGGAAAGAATGAGGAAAATCATAGATTCATACAATGTACTGTAAACAGCGTCTTATTTTGGCATGAGGAACAGCTAATACTTTAAAGAGAATCAACACTTTTTCCTTCCAGTCCGACCTATGGAGCTAAATGGCTAGAGGGAAGGACTAGACCTCTAAGATGCATCACTGCCTCATGAAATCCTGCAGAAGTCACCAGGATATCCAACAAGTTTTACCGAGGGAGAAGCCAATCCCTCAGAGACCACCATGGCATCCAGACCAGCTCTACAACCAGCCATCCCCTAATCTCTTCCGAGCTATGGAGACCAAATATGTTCACAGGAAAGATGCAGGGCCAACAAAGAAACACCTCCAATGGCAGGTGCAGCTCCTCCCTCTTCCAAGACTGTGTGCAACATCCAGGGACACCTCTTCCATTCCCACTGCTGTGGGTTCACCAGTGAGTAAGAGAAACCAAATAAACTCAGCTGTCCATCCAACTGACAGAGAGGATAAATGACAAATCTTATCAGTTACACCCGGGTCATATTTTTCCCCACAGCTATAACGACTAGAAGTGTTTATTAAATTAAAGGTTAGATTCTGATATTCTCATATATCCTTACAGATCTTGGATTTTTTTTTCTTCTCCCTGCTTTGTACAGGCCAAAAACCACAGCATCCGTCAACAATGCTAGTTAAGTAGTGATTGACTGTGACCAGAAGGCACTAGCAATGACTGAAAGATGCTACCTGCCTTCCTGTCTCATGGCAAACTGAAAAAGTCCTTTTTACTCAGGATTAACCTGAGCTACCAGGAGGAAATAACTCCTTCAGATTAAACCATTTGCTGGTGTATGTATACCTGGAAAGAATAAAACTAAAGAACCTGATGAGACAGGCAAATAAAGAAAACAATCCTGCTGGTTAGGACTGCCCACTCAAAAACAGACAGTGCATCAACTACAGACCAAGACAAGGGGAACCTGCTTTAAAAGGACTCTCAAATCAAGCCATGAAATCATAGTTCATTATGCCACAATGGGCTACCTTACCTGAACTGGTGAGCACACTTAGGGGACTGCTGGAAGAAGTAAGTGCAGCGGTGCCACTTGGTGTGTTCTGAGCTGCGCTGGCTGCAGCTGCTAGTGCAGCCAGGTTCTGTAACTGCATCGCGTTCAACCCTGCAACACAGTAAGCAATGCACAGGATTTCTGCTGTGGTATCACTGTTCATTTGGGCATGCTGGACCCAGAAGCCTCTCCAACTCCACAAGGGGAATAGAAACAACTAGGGGAGGCTCAAAAGGAAACTGCTAGCAAATCTTAATTTTTTCCTTACTATAATCCTTCCTTACAACAGAAAAATAAGTTTAGGACTCTCAATCAACTAGCTTCAAAGAAAGGAAAGACAGTAACTATCCCCAGGTTCAGTTTCTATGAGCAGTGGAAGCTTTCAAGTCATTTTAAGTCAAGCCTGATGAAGGGACTTTGATCCCGAAAGCCTGCAGAAAAGGACAATTTTCTTGCAATTTTCCAGTTGGTCTAATAAAAGGTATCATTTTGGAACCAAGAGTTCTAGTTTTTTTGTATGTCTTCTTGTCTCAGACCAACATGGTTACCAAGTACACCCCTTCAAGTCATTAATGCTTTTTCCACAAAATAGCTAGAACAGTAGCTAGAGCCAAGGGCCTTCAAATTCGTCTGTACCCAAGCGGAGCTGGCCTGCAGCACAAGGCCCAGTGGCCCTCCTCAAGGGAACAGCAGCAGTCAAGGAAGTCTTCAGAACTACTCACTCACTATTAGCAATCAGATCTCTCATACGCTCTTGTCACTGGTTGCCCTTCGTTTCATACTTTTCTTACTACAATTCTTCAGCTCCTTTCCTGAGCTTTTTCTTCCTATTTTACTTCTCATCCACCCACGTTAGTTACATTACTTTCTCCTACCTTTATTTACTATACTAATCCCCTTTTCTTTTCTTATTTCCCGCTGACCCATCACACAAAACTCAAGTTTAAAACTAAGCAAGGCTCCTGGTTTTAGCCAAGTCTTTGCTCGATGGGTCTAAGGCAGTTTCTTGAACATGTGTATAGTGTAGGCTATAACAGAGTTTATAGTGTGGGCTCCTGGAATACTCTACATCCCCCTTCTAACCTTTTTTCCCCCAAACCCACAACATCCTTGGGACAACAGCAGCAAATATTTTCAGACAGATACCCTGCTCACCTCATCTCTATCTGCTTCTAAATGGAAACAACAAGATGAATAATCAGCACCACATGATCAAAACGGTCATTGTGGCCTACCAGCATGTACTCAATAGGTCACAGTTGAGAACTTGATTCTAAATCAAGGTATTTTCTATCTTACTCTGTTTTCTTGTGTGGTTAATCAAAAGAGGATAAGTACTGCTGACAAGCGTAAGTAATTTGAAATAAATGTCTGCATATAGGCATGTCACACAACAGCAATGGACATGCTAGAAGCTATTTAAATAAAAATAACAAGATGATTCAGGTATATGGTTTACACACAAGACTTTTCCAACACTTCCTTTAGCCGCACTCTCCCAAGATCTCACTCCATCTGTTTTTAGAACACTTATTTCCTCTCCAGCTTTGGGGACACTTCACTGGAGGAAAGCCCTACACTGGTTTTAGGTTTCTAAATTCTGAGAAAAGGAAACAACATGGCATTAGTCCATCAGTATTTTGTGCTTCCATGGTAAAGCTTGCTACCAGAGTGCTTTATATCTAAGAGCAAGGAAGAAACCTGGAATGAATAGATTAGACTTGGTGCATCTCAAAAAGAAGTCAGTCTAAAGAGAAAGTTGATACTTTGTTTCATGTACAAGTCCCCAGTGACAAACACACACCACCATTTTCCATAAACTCATTCTTTTCTGCACTGTTACACCCGAGTGCATATACCCCCACAAATGAAGCTATTCAAGGTTAATCTACATTTAGAGCAGTGTTAGGTTGGTTTTTCCTCACAACACATGTAGTGTTTTGAATTACTATATAACATATGGAAGCAATTTCAAGTTATTTAATATATTTGTGCAATGCTGGAACTATGAATCTTTCACTTTCTGAACTGTGAGCTTAATGAAAGACCTATCAGCAGAAAGTTTCAGCTTGTTCCATTATGATGGCTAGCCTCCTAATCTACAGGACATGAGAGGGTGGGCAGAATTACTAAAATGTTTCATTATTTTTCTTCTTCCCTGAGGGCACTGGCTAATAAACCATTTTCAATTCATGATTTTTTTTATTATCTACAAACCTCTAAATGGTTGAGGGACCAGTTATATTTTAGAGACTTCTGCTCTTACATCCCCAATGCAACAGTTGGAATTAATGAAGATGGCCTGGCTTATAGTTTCCCAGTGGAGAAACCGGCTTATATATTTTGAGACAGAATAGAAGCAATCTCCCTTACCTGTAGCAGTATTGGCTCTGCAGAGTCACCAGAAAAGTGACTCAGAGATTCTGCACAAAGGGCCATTTTTAAGAGTCAGCTCTTTGACCAAAATGTTTTTCATACTTCTTAGGCTTTTACTTTCTTTAAGAAAAAACTGTTCCAAATAAAAGCCCTAAAGGATGCATGATCACTAAAATAAATGAATTAGTATTTATCTGAATACCTGGTTCTTCAGGCACATACCTGCCTATATGAAGATTTTAAGTGCCATGCCTCTATTACTCATAAAAAGCCAAATACTGAAAAGCATCCTAGGTAGTGGAGTCCTGATAGCACATTACAGTTTACCATAGGAATTAAGATTTACTAAGCTCTAGGAAGAACATCCTCCTATGCACATTTGCAACTGAAAGTTATCTGGAGACAGCTCCAGCTCTCTCTCCCCTATGCAGTAGTTGGTAACTCAGGATGTCACAAAAAAATTGTGAATAAGTCAGACAATTCTTTGCCTATTTCCCCTAGCAGAACACCACTATCTCTTCTTTATTCAGCAATGAACCTGCCCCTTCAGGTGTAAAAACTCACCTCCCATTGGGTGGAGGCTGCTCAATGTATTCAGGTTCCCAGATGAGGCAGCTGCTGTCTGCTGAAGGAGCTGCAAATAAAGCTAGACATTACACCAAAAAACAAAACAAGAGTGAGAGTGAGGGCTGGCTCCGTTTCTGGGAGAAATTGCACCACACCACAGCCAGAGCGCCGTCACAAAGGGGATTTTTCATTACCCATGCACCACACCAGAGCCAAAGCACCAGCATAAGGACAATTCCCCTCTCACACTACAGCTACAGTACCATCACAATATAAATAATTCCCCTTGCTCATGCTCCACACCACAGCAAAAGCATCAGCATGAGAAAATTTCTTCCCATGCAGGACAGCCAGATCACTGATACAAGATGAGTCCACATCACTCATGCAACATGACCAAAGCATTGGAATAGGGGGGGTGAGGTGTGTGTGTAGGGGCATGGAATCCCTGGTATGCACTACAATCAACAGTGCTAGTAGACAGGAAATCCTGACACTGCAGCTGGAATTGCCAGCAAAGGGCAACTACTAATCATACAAAGAAAGCACACCAAGGCCAGAGTACCAGCATGAGGGGAATTCCTTCCACATTCTTCAACTGAAACAAGAGCATGAATGTAAGAGGAATTCCCATCATGGGAATTCCCACCTGAGCCACAACCAGAGACATTTAGGAGGAATTCTTACTCCTTACTCCATAACTAGATGCTGCCACAAAGGGACACCTTCCACGGTGTCGCCATGGATGTAGTCTTTCTGGACTTCAGCAAGGCCTTTGACACTGTCTCTCACCCCATCCTCCTTAAAAAACTAGGCTACTGTTGCATCGATGCCTACACAGTCAGATGGACTGCTAATTGGCTGAAGGGTCGTACTCAGAGGGTGGTGGTGGACGGGTCATATTCGACCTGGGGGAAGTGGGCAGCAGAGTCCCCCAGGGCTCAGTCCTTGGGCCCGCGCTGTTCAATTTCTTTATCAGCGATTTGGACGATGGGGTGAAAAGCAACCTGTTCAAATTCGCTGATGATACCAAAATCTGGGGTGAGGTGGGCATGCTAGCAGGGAGGGAAAGACTGCAGAAAGACCTGGATAGGTTGCAAGGGTGGGCTGACAAAACAGGATGCGTTTCAATACGGACTAGTGCAGGGTGCTGCACTTGGGCAGTAGTAACCGGCAACACACTTATAAGACGGGAAACTCCCTTCTTGAGAGCACAGAGGCAGAAAGGGATCTTGGAGTCATCACTGACTCCAAGATGAACATGGGCCGACAATGCGAGGTCACGGTCAGCAGGGCTAACTGGACCCTATCGTGCATCCACTGGTGCATCACAAGTAGGGCCAAGAAGGTGATCCTCCTCCTCTGCGCGACACTGGTCAGGCCACAGCTGGAATACTGTGTCCAGTTCTGGGCGCCCCACTTCAAGAGGGATGTGGACAACATTGAGAGGGTCCAGAGGAGGGCCACCCGCATGATCCGGGGACAGCAGGACAGACCCTACAATGAGAGGCTGCGGGACCTGAACCTGTTCAGCCTTCACAAGAGAAGGCTGAGGGGGGACCTTGTGACCGTCTATAAACTCACTAGGAGGACCAGAAGGGTTTGGGGGAGACCTTGTTTCCCCCAGCGCCCCCTGGGATAACAAGAAATAACGGCCACAAGTTGTTGGAGAGTAGGTTTAGATTAGACATCTGTAGGAACTACTTCACAGTTAGGGCGGCTAGGATCTGGAACCAACTTCCAAGGGAAGTGGTGCTGGCTCCTACCCTGGGGGTCTTTAAGAAGCGGCTCGATGCCTACATGGCTGGGGTCACTTGAGCCCAGTTTCTCTCCTGCCCAGGCAGGGGGTTGGACTTGAAGATCAACAAGGTCCCTTCCGACCCTACTTCTATGATTCTATGAAAAATCCACACCAAAAGCACATGGGGAAATCCCACCCCCTTCTTATTATTGTTGGAATGAAGTTAAAAAGTCTTTCTTGAGTACCCCATATCATAACATCAACAGGGAGAATTTCCCACCCCCCCACGATGACCCATACAAGAGTCAGAGCAAAGTGATGTGTGAGAAATACCACACCTGGAAACCCAGGAAAGCCAAACAGCTGAGAGAACTGGTAACAAAAAATAATGTCTGATGAATAATTTAAGCTTGTGTCATCATTTATTATATGTATGTTTTGCCTTTTCTCGTATATCCTCTCTGACTGGCTATTGGGCTTCAAATTGTGAGCTGTATGGGACTGGAACTAGATCATCTTTTCTATACAATAGCACAATTATGGATGTTACTGGAAATAAATAATAAATATGCAAAATCGATGCTGAGGAAGGAAGAGTGGAAGATGAATATGAGAATTCTGATTTCACACAGACTTGAAAAGGAACTTGAAAATTACTGGATGAATATGAAGAGTACAAGAAAGAAGTTACTTAAGGGGAAAAATCTTCCCAGCAGATGCATGATTCCATCTAAGCTCCAGAGAGCAACAAGACAGATATTCAAAACAATTACTGAGTGTAGAACCCCAAGTCAAGAGCTGCACAGCAGCAGCAGCAAAAACGTATGCAGATGAAGGATGTGGATGTGTAGATAACAGTTTGAATGGGGTGGACTAAGAGCACCTAGATTCTGGAAACACTGCAGAGGGAAAAAAAATGGGACAGAAACCTAGATAGGGTTCTAGGGACCAGGTTATCTTCTCCGTAAAGGCAAGTTTAGGAATGCTCAAGAAACAACATACAAATTCTGGAAGAAAGTGCCTCACTATTTAACATCCTTCTGACTAAGTATGAAACAGCAGTCTCTGACGGGTGATCAGGACATGAGGTCCTGGAATTTGGGATTCAAAGGCTGCTGACAAGAAGAGAGAAACTAGTGTGGAAACTCTTATTCTCCCCTTCAGGTGACAGTTCCCTGGCATGTGGCCAACTACCAGATACTGCAACTCTGGAAAGCCATTCTTTACACAATAAAGAAAAAAGGTGGCAGTGGTTAGGACACTAGCCTAGAACATGACAGATGCTGGTGCAAGTCCATGCTCTGCCACAGATTTCCCATGTGACCCTGGGCAAGTTCCCCACCTCTTTGTGCCCCAGTTCCCCATCTATAAAATGGGAACTAATAGTACTTCCCTTCCTCATTGGGATGTTTTGAATAACAGAATATAAGGCAATCAGATACTATAAACAGCATAAGCATCTAGACCAAACCTATACACAAAACTCACTGCTAAGTACTGGGGTCCAAGTGTGTTCAGACTAGCCAGATTTCCCCATACGGAAGCAGCGCTGATCTGCTGCATCTGCTGTTGGAGCTGCTGAGCAATTCGTTTCTGCTCTTTGTCTTTCTGAGTGTCTGCAAATTTCACCACAATGGGAGAAGAGCAACCCTGCAAATAAAATTCACATGGTTACATCCTTACACATCACAGAAAACTTCAGCCACTACATAAATTCTGCATTAACTCCTCCACCAACTGGAGAAAAGTGTTCTTGCTCTGATATATACAGGTACCCTTCCTATTTTAAATGGTTAAAGTCTCAGTTGTTTTTATCTGTTATTTGCATTGTCTTTTGCTATTTGCTAATAAAATATTTTAAACAGATATTACAGATTAAGACCCCATCTACAGAGTTATTATACAATTATTTAGTTAGCTGCACAATTAAACTGAGACTAGCTACACATGCAAAGCACCAATCAGGCTATTAAAAGCTCCAACCAGCTATAAAGTTAGATCTCAAAAATGTGTACTAACTTTATAGCTGATTGCTGTCCAGCTTTAACTTGCACACAGCAGGGAATACCTCTGGCATCCCATGGTACATTGCTCCATCTCTAGTATAAACTTCTCAGAAAAAAAAACAGGAAAGAAAGAAACTCCTGCCCCAGCATAGTTCTGAGCCCTAGGTTCATTCCACCTACCAGTAGCACCCAGCAGGAGAAATACCACCCCCCCACAATGCAAGCACAGAGCAGATGAGCAGGGACACGCCTGCCAAACTAGAACATCCCAGGCAGCAGCAAGCACGGGGGAGTGGAGTCCTCCCACCCCCAACTTCCCCACACAAGCGCAGGGAGCCAAGGACACTGCCTGGAACAGCACAGCTTGGATCTCCTGGGAACAGCAAACACAGGGGAGAGTGGAGGGGAAATCCCCACCCCCGCACCTGATCTGCCTGGCAGCAGCAAGCTCGGAGGAAAATCCCCCTGCATTTTCCCCCAGGCATGTAGGGAGCTGGGGATGCCCTGCTGGACTGGAACAGAGCCCTGGTCTCCCGGGGCATTGGACGGGACTCCCCACCATGCTTGCTGTTTTCATGCAGACTGGGCTGCACTGTGGCCATGCAGGGGAGGGAATTTCCCCTCCCCCAGCTTGCTGCTGTCCAGGAGACCCAGGCTCTACTCCAGTCTGGCAAGGTGTCCCTGGCTCCATGCACAGGTGGGAGGAACTGGGGAGAGGATTTACCCTTCCCCCCTCCAGCTTGCTTCCAGTTGAAACCCTGGGGGAGGACTCCTTGACAGAGTCATCTAATTCTTTCAGTGGTGCTGCTGACCAGTGAGAGCTCACCCAGCTGTTCAACAGCAGCAGAATAAGCTGTTATTCCTTTTTCCCTCCTTCTGACAGCCCACCTAGCAGTGCACAAGGCATTATGTCTTCCCTGTAAAATGAAATAACATTTAGAGCCACCTTAAGACTCACTGTTGAAGAATCACTCACTCTAACTCCAGAGGGGATAGGGCAGTACAGCCATAGTGCTTTGTGTCATGAACCCCACTGTGGTCTGGGGTCATTAATTTTTTTGTTTGTTTCGCTGATATGACACACATGGTCCAACTGAAAAAAACATGTTATACTGTATCCATTTATGTTGCCGCTATCACTGTATGGATTATGTTATGCTGTCTGTATGTATCTTTATGCTTTTGGACACGGGTTAGTCAAGGAACTGAGGGATGCATGTTTAAGCAGAAAGCAGCAGGCAGAACTCCTAAATATCACCGTGTCACTAAAGCAAGAAGAACTGCCATTCCCAGACACAGGCAGAAGGAGACATTGAGAGGTTGGCTGGGAGGTATTTTAAGGGCTAGATGTGAGGTGGCAGGTCTTCAGATTATTCCCAGGCTTGAGAAGGGTCCCAGTCTCCAGCAGCCAGAACCAGCAGGAAGAACAATTTCTGGAGATAGTGGCAGGATTTTCAGGGTGGGGCTAGGTGGTAGCTAGTAGAGAGGGTAAGAAAATTAACTTGTCTTTTTGTTGCGTCTTCAAACTTATGGCCAGTTTTGCTTGTATATTTTTTTTTCTCCTACATAATAAAATCCCTTTGTTGTTTTGTCTCCTTACTGGTTGCCTATGGAAAGAGCGATCTCTTGCTAAGTGATATTCCAGAGTAGCCCATTCTATTGAAAGGTGGGCCTAAAAGTTTTTTCACAACTCAAAGATGAGCCACCTAGAGCTGGCAGATTCTCTTACTGCAGCTGTGTGGTCTGGTAGGGAAGTGGAGTCAAGGCTTGAGGGCTATGGTGTTATTCCAGGGTAAACCTTGTTTTTTTTTCTTTGAGACAAGCCATGAAACTGTGGGGAGAAACTCAGGGCTCTGGGGTTAGTATATGGATGCATTTTTAACAGTGTGGTAAGAATGGACAGAGCCAAAACAGCACAGTGCACTGTCTGCCTATCCCTCAAACTCACTGCAGTTACTTTATGGTGCAGCTGCCGCCACATCTCTAAACACCTGCAAGTGTGTATGTGTGGTATGTGCATGTGTGCATACACACAGGCACACGCACACTTATCCTACCTCCATAGTCTGTGCTTGGTGCATTGCTTTGATTGCTGTTTGTGCCATGGCTCTTGTTGTAAAAGTCACAAATGCACAACCTGGGGAAGGAACAGAAAGAAATTAACTCATCTATTAGGTTCTCCCCAGAAATCAAAGGTCAACAAAGAAAAAAGGCCACTGGGCAAAGGTGCCTTGCCAATGACAGAATGAGCCAAACTTTCAACAAGGGGTACAAGGGAAAAAGTCCTGAGGAGAATCCTGAACTGTCATGGATGTTTTGTGCTTACCTCGGCTCAAGCCATCTGGGCCTCTTAGTATCCTGCATTCTTCAATTTGCCCAAAGGATGAGAACATCACCCGAATGTCATTTTCATTGCACTTCTTAGATATCATTCCAATAAAGAGCTTCCTATCTTCTACTGCTAAGAAATTAAAGAATAAGATCATTACCAGTAAAGCAGCACCTGCAGCAAACAGGGACTCCCAGAGCTCTCGTGTCTTAGGAAGCCCTGTTCAACTTTACCCAGTTGTTCTAGTGTGTGAAATCACAGGCTGACAGAGAAAATGCACCTGCAGTAAAAGACAGTCAAGATTACAAGGCTCTGAGAATCAGCTCAGAGAGAGAGACTATTAAAGGTATCAGAAACTAGACTGTATGAATATGTATTGCTTCAACTAAATGAAAAATCTCTCCTTCAGCAGCTACTGCAGAACTGTTTCTTATGGTGTATTTTCCAAGGAGTCGGCCAGCCAGGCTCCACCCCTTCCTGACTGAGATTTTACTCATTTAAGAAGATGCAGCTGGGCCATTTCTCATGAATCTGAGAGGAGCCTACAAATATTTTGTTTTATAACACACTGCTATATAATATGATGAACACTTCTGTTCCCTAAATCTGATGACTGGGGAGCTGGTAAGGAACAAAGGACTGACCTTTTTTCCAGAAAGACAGCTTAGGGAAA